>NC_057808.1:492103334-492190154 GCF_018294505.1 Triticum aestivum | reverse complement strand
GAAATAATGACACTGCAAGTTCCTTTCTACCTTTGGGGAACTCTACTTTTAATACACAATGACCCAAAGAATTCTGCCACATTAGACGCCTTCCACTGTACTTGCTCAAATAGAACTCTTTAAATATATCCTGTCAAAGAGAAGGGTTAAAAAACAGACTTCAAATTTGCTGCGACCATGTCAAGTCAGCCCAGACTAACCTGATAGACATTGAGTTCATGTGGGAGCTTCACATCCATCGGTGGATATGTCGGCCAGTAGCTGCAATTCAACAGATTTATCAGAACCGCATATATATGATCAAGACAACATCAATGATTGCATGTTAGTATGCTCCGCAAATGCTAACACTAATCCATTGCATTCAGATACCAGCTACATGCTCTTCTTATAATAAAGCCCGTACAAGTAACAGTTTCAGACTTCAGACTTTAGACAACTGTCATATCAATGGAATGTACTTCTTAGAACGCATGTAAATGTCAGGGCAAAGGTTACTTACCCTGTTGTAAGCACATGTACACTCATTTCAATGCCAGTTGGAAGCTTTGTCCTTGCCTGAGATGATTGCTTGAAAGAATCATTTATTTCTTTGGATAATTCAATGTCCTGTGAACCAAATTGGGATATGAAGAAATTATTATATATAGTATAAATGGGTATAGTATATAAGCAAGCATCAGAAGAAGACAGGATAAAAGAGATTCATCAGTGACAAAAACTACGCTACCTTGAACATTCCTTCCAGTTTGTTGGTAAATTGACTTCCGCACTCAGTTTTAAGCTGCAAACAGCAACATGTTGCTCAAATATATCATTATAATTTGGATCACATGTAAAATAGTAGCTTAACCCTCAGAAAAGAAATTATTACCTTTGTAATCATTGATTTCTCAGCATCTATTGATGCGCTCTTTCCCAGCAGCAACCTCTTAGCTAGATCCTTCTTGTAGAATGCCTCAAATACATCTTTTCCCTGTCCATGATGAAAATACACTGCTTTTATTTACACTACAGAATAAAGGGTACATTTAGGTTTGTTACATTTAATTCTCAGTTAACAGTTCTGTGCAGTGAGTATCACATTATGTACTAGTAGTTTTAGGGCCTTAGCTTCTCTTACTAGCTCTGTAATGTACGTTATGGGCCATCTGGGAATTTGGCCTAGCATCACCCTGCCTGGGAAGGCCCAGTTATATCGCCTTTGAGGGTAGGGCTTAAACTCATTTAGGTATCGATTTGTACATGTTGCATCTTAGATATCTGAGCTCCTAGCTCATCAGACCGCAGCCTAGTTAAGCTATGTTCTGAAGACACGTGTGTCAAAAGAAACTGGGATGATCTCTACATTTTTCCTCAATTGATATGAATTTGCTTTTAGTCAGGCTCAGCCCAACCAGTTCCATGGATATAATTGCATCAAATTGCTCAAAGACTTACTTGTATAAATCGGAACAGAACCAAAACTTTGTCGAGTATTCCCTCCAATTCTTCTTCTGAAGTACCTTTATTTCCAGCTCGAAGTTTCTCATCGAGAAACTTTGCAATCAATTCAGCCGGTCGATTCTGTTGTTAGGGGACAAGCTGTCAGCCTTAATCTTTTGAAAAGAAAACATAGGAGATGGAAATTATAAATACACTAATTTGGGTACTCGAGCGTCAAGACCAACATACAATTTTACCCAGTTAACAATGTGATGAAAGAACATGCGCATCAAAATGCATCACATAAAATCCAGAATCATGCTTTATGCCTATCAAATCTCACGACTGACTGAAAAAGCGTGCTGTACAAGACTAAAAGTATGACCCATATTGTAAATTAAGCAATTGTAGGATTTAGCAAGCCCCAAAAGAGAAGATATGACAGGAAAGACAGCACACGAACATTGTGACACTGCATTCAAGAACAGATACCCCATGGAGCTCCATTTTTCCTTCTACAAACTGCTGCAGTGTGGTAGAGCATTGTATGTGTAACAATACTCCCGTCTAAAAAAATTTTACTAACACATCACTATATCCATAATTTATCCGTAATAATATATATTAGCAAAATTAGAATGATATGGAAGCATCTTTTTTCAAGACGAATGAAATACCATTATTTCCATATGGGTTATTACATATTTTGCATACATTAACCTACCAACGTTTCAAATGCTTGACAGTGGATAACAACCAATATCTGGTGACAGGGTTACTGAGCACGATTCTTGATGACAGTCTTTTGACTCTATGCTACAACTCCCTCCTGTCACAGATTTTTTATGCTTGATGTTTGAGATACACTTTTACCATCAAATTTTTATCAGTATTTTACTACTGTGAAAATTGAATACATATATAAGAAAACATTATTTATTGCAAATTTCATCGAACAATTTCCATACAAGTACCCAGCTGATAACATTATTGGTTGTTATCTGGTGACAGGGTTACTGAGCACGATTCTTGATGACAGTCCTTTGACTCTATGCTACTACTCCCTCCTGTCACAGATTTTTTATGCTTGATGTTTGAGATACAATTTTACCATCAAATTTTTATCAGTATTTTACTACTGTGAAAATTGAAGACATATATAAGAAAACATTATTTATTGCAAATTTAATCGAACAATTTCCATACAAGTACTCAGCTGTATAGTAATAGATGAGAGAGAAGAAAATGCTGACCACAATTTCCCATGATGATTGGAAAGAGTAATAAATATTTGACCAACAAACAATAAAAATAGAAGAAAAAGAACTATCACATCAAACTATATGCATGACAAGATATCCACTTAGTACTCAACAAAAAGAAATACATATAATGAAGCAGAATGGTAAAATCTGGCCCACCTGGCGTAGATTGATAAGATGCTCGAATGACTCCTTTATAGTATTGGAGAAAGCCTCATTTTTGGCAAAACTTTCTTCCAATATTTTATCAAGGGATGCCTTAAATTCCAGAAGAAAGGGAACCAAATCCTTGTCTTTCTCTTCATCCATGATAATGCCCTGGCCTGTGCCCCGGATATATAAACTAAGTGCTTGCTTTAGCATCTCAATGGCATCAACCCTCTGAAAAAGGGTGTACATCCTCGACAGGTCCGTTACACGATTTGCTTCCATAAGCACTGTAAATCCCTGCGACCCCACACATAAACACCGAGAAACACAAAAAGATTCATAAGTGGAGAAGCAGCTAAAATAGATTAGTTGCATAATAAAAATAATACTGAGAAAGTGAACATCCTTATTGGTTTATCGGTCTTATTATCAATGTTCAAGAAAGCGGTAAGCGTAAGCGGAGCGGAAGGCCACAGCTTAGAGCAATGTCTGCTTAAGCGCAGCTTAACCGGGATTAAGCGTTTTTTTAATTGGCCAGATTTTGGCTGTTTTTGAATAATATGCACAAGAAAACAGGAAATATAGCACATGGGTAACTGAAAATCTGAAATAGCATATAAGGTTGAGATTCAGTGGTTTACACACCACAACAAATAGCCAAATAACACATAAGGATAAGGTTCAGTGGTTCACACAGCAAGCATAAATGCATAATATTGTCTTAGAGCATATAAGATAAATGGCAGCTGCAGGCAAGCAGCAGCAGCAGCAGCAGCCAAACAGCAGCCCCAGCCCAGCCCATGTAGTAGTTCAGATCCAGTTCGGGCATGAGAAGGAAGAATGCATGGAGCTGAGTTGGATGCAGAACAGGAGCAGCTGCCACTGGAGCTCTCTTCTCCCCCCTCCCCTTCTAACCCAGTAAACCCTAGCGGAACAGGCCAGTATTGGGCCAAGCCTTTATACCCAACTTTTACCTCCAGCCCGTGGCCCATTTCTCGCTTTTTGAACGCTTAAGCGCGCTCAGCGACCGCTTAGCCAGCGCTCAGCGCTAAAGCGGCCGCTAAATCCCGCTTTTTTTCGCTTAACGCTAAAACTTCCGCCTAGGGCAGAAGCGAAGCGTTTAGCTGTCGCTTAGCGCTTAAGCGCGCTTAAGCGGCGCCTAAAAACGCTTTCTTGAACATTGCTTATTATAGCCAACAAGAATACTGTTCTACCATGCTTGTTCAGGCTACTTGCCACAAAAAAGATCTTGCGATTCTAAAAGCAGATGCCCACCTTCTCAATAATTGCGGATGTGTGTCGCTGTAGCAATTGTTTTTCTGTAGTTGCTATAAGTGGCTTCCTCGTGTTAGCTTCCAAATACAGAATGCACCTATCATGTTCTTCTTGCAACCTTGACTGCATTAACTCACATGCAATGCCATCAGTTGCAAGCTATACCTGACTTTCATGGTTCAGTATGAACAAAGTACATGGAGAAAAAAAGAAACCAATCATTACCTCCGCATGCCTTAGATAATCTGGAATATCAGACTGCTGCAAATATTTGACACCTTCAGTAGCATAAAACTCAGAGGTACATTCAAGGAAAGGCTTTTCGAATGTCTCAGAATACATTCCAAGATCAGTAAACATCTTCAGAAGATGACTAAGTAATGTCTTATCTATTGCTTCACCAAGCCTGATCAGGAAAGAATAATCTTTGAATAAACAGTTTTCCAAGGAAACATAAAATAAATTGATATGAAATTTTAATTGCAGTGATCCTTCATGTTCACAATCCCCATTACATATAATAGAATAATGGATTTCAACACAGATTCTATGACCGGGAAAGAGAAGACAATTACATTCCTGCACAGGCTGGTATTTTTGATGAGCATGCATATAACAGATGCTGTGAAAAAAATCCAAGTGAATCAAAACATGAAAACGAGACAAGACATAATACATTAAGTCCATATTTAGCCTTTACCCATTGGTATTAAGATGAATTTGGATCACAATAAAAAACGTATAGGCCACACATTTGTTAATCTGAAATTTTCCCGTATTGTATGCATCATTGAGCATTTGTGTTTTTTCACTTGCATTAGTAGCAGTGTGAACCATGATACAAATCATTCGCCCGATCCGCATTTTTCACAGAATAGATATTCCAATCAAAGGGGTGATAGTAGGATTTAATGATCACACAAAGGATTGTTGCTTACGATTCATCAAAAAAAATTACTACACAATCATATGGTAAGTGAGGATATGATAATATATTTTTAAGTCGACTATAGTTGAAGTTAAGTTAATCAGAACGAATCAAATATAAGATGAATCCTACTTCGGATATGTACGCTGGCAACATTGCGGATTTATTTGAAAGCAATAGACATCTGGTTATATAAGAGAACCTATGCCAGGTGTAGGTCACTAGTAGTTCATCTCCAAACATGTACACCCCCCCCCCCCCCCCCTCCCTGTCACCAGATTTGTATATAGCACAAGAGCTTGCAACAGAAGAGTAGGCATACCTCTCGCTCTCAATCAATCTTAAAAGACCAGTGACGGTTTTGTGTTCAATCTCCGGAGACAATGATATATGCTTGCGGAACAGCTGCAACCCCATATCCCACACTGAACAAAGATTTGCAACATTCTTGACATATTTTACATCAAGAAGTAAAGCGATACCACGGATAATCAACATCTGATCGCAAAAATCTTGCCATGTTCTTTGCACCAACGACAAAAATACAACCAGATCTGGACTTTGACCCACTAATGCTGAGATTTTTGCTGATATATGTATTTCGCATTCTTTCTTGACTCGCTCGTATAGATTTGCCCCTAGCTTGTGTAGACAGAGATCACCAGCAGCCTATTGTGAAGAAAAAAATCCAGGCTTAATAATTAACATGGGAGCATCAGACCTTATGGGGTAGACAAGGAATAACCTGATAAAGTTTCTCAACATCGCAAGAAAGCTTCTGCTTGAGAAATATGGCTGTAATGGCATCCTTCAAAATTGCCCAAGTATCTTCCTCAAAGTTTTTGGGCAATTTTGGCTGACCTATACATGAAAAGCAGATGGATGATATAACATACTCCCTCCGCTCCAAAGTATGAGGTGTGCTGATTTTTTCAAGTCAAGCTTTCTTATCTTTGACCAAGTTTATAGAAAAAATATCAACATCTACAATACCAAATAAATAAATTAAAGGACAGAACCAGTGCTAGAAGCTCCCACACCAATACCAAATAAATAGAATATGAAAAATTATTTCATGATGGATGTAATGATACTGATTTGATATTATAGATATTGAATTTATTTTCTTCCTATTATCTTGGCCAAACGTATAAATGTTTGACTATTAGAAAAATAATACAGTTTATTATTTTGGGAGGGGGGGGGGGTAAACAAAACAGAAAAGTATTGCATCGGGAAGCCTAATTCAGACTACAACTTTAAATATGTGACATTTATATGAACTAAGGTTGCAGAAAGAGCCCCGACAGCCCGTTGTCTGAGAAAGAACGTGAAAAATAACAGAGATTGAAGATTGAAGAACCACTAAAATCCATGGTGGAGAATACTGGACAGAAAGAAGGTTGAAAGTTGCTTAGGCAGTGTTAAGTTTTATTTCAATGCACAGAAAGAAGACACGATGTTTCTTGAGAATACTGGAGATGCCAGGAATAGCTACCGATGAACACTGGCAGTCATGCCCACTAATGTTAAAGCGAGTGTCAGCGTTGCACGTACAATCTAGCTAGAAAGCCAGCTGACATAGCATGATACAACCAAGCAGGCAACAACCAGCCACACTCTCTCTTCAAATGCATCAAGAACAACATAAGAGACACATCTACTGCAGCAAATCGTTGCCATACATTCACATCCAGTAAGAATCAAATATAAACAATCACTGCATATTTCACATGACATAGACATGTGCAGAGCCCCTCTAGTATGGTACTGGCTCGCAGGATTTAAGTTCTCCCAGCAACCACCATTTCCCCAAAAGCACTGTACAGATCTAGCTAATTTCACTGGTGCAGGCAAGGAGATACATAGGCACGCCGATTAGGGAAAATCAATACTGACTAGTAAAGTTACAACTTAGAGGTCCGTTTGTGGGGAACAACTGAGAGACACCGCCAGTCTCTTGCTACTACAGGAATTTAAACTCAAGTAGGCTCGCAAAGTAAAATGGATGTAGTTAGTCAGCAAGTGAACTCAACAACAGAAATAACAGGATACTCCTCAATTGGCACTACAAATCTACAATCCCATGGACGATACCCTACTGAACGAATCCAGGAGGGGAGAGAGGGGGTACCTATTTTGATGCGGAGGGGCTTGCGGGTGGCGGCGGTGGCAGGAGGCTGCGGGAGCGTGGCCTTCTTCCGGAAGAGGTTGGCCGTGCCACCCCCTGGGGCCGACGCGTTGGGAGCGCGGAGCTCGTCCTGGTCGGCGAGCAGCATATCCACATCCTCCTCGCCGTTGGTGCGGCCACCGCCCCTGACGGCGGCGGCGGCGGCCGGGTCGAGGTGGAGCCCGCTCTTCTCGGTGGGCCCGGCGGAGGAGGAGGAGGAGGCGGGGAGCTTGGCCTTCTTCATGTGCGGCGGCGCGGGGGAGGCGGGGGAGGGCGAGGAGGAGGAGAAGGGCCGCTTGGGGGCGGAGGCGTGGGGGTGAGACATGAATCAGATGCCCAAGGGCATCGCGCGGCGGCGGCGGCAACGGCGGGCGGTGGAGGGATGCGGTGGCCGCCGCGAGGGTTTTGGGGGCCGGGCCGACGGGGAGGGGTGGGGGAGGGGAGCTGAGACTAGAGAACGGCGAGGGAGAGGGAGATCGGGTTGGGGAGGGGAGGGGAGGAGGGTTTCGCTCGACTACCTTTCCATTTTTCTTTCTTTTCGGAAGTTTTTTGAGGGGGCTGGGATGGGAGGCTGGACCGCCGGACGGGACGGCTGGAGTGTGCGCGCTTACATGTGGGTCTGGAGTCTCCCACGCCACCCAGCAGAAACAAATAAGAAAGATGATTGCAATAGGGCTGAAAATTCATGATTAATCGTTTGAAAAGAATGAGTGTGCCTCAAAGTTACATGTTTTCGTTGATAAATATAGGATGGTTCTCATGCTCACAACCCTCTATCAACATTGTAGAATTGTGGATTTGTCTTCTTTATTGGCCCTGTTTGGATACTCTAACTCAGTTAGAGGTTGGAGTTAGATTCTAACCCTGAACTAACCGTGAACTAACTCTAGCCAAAGAGGTGTTTGGATGGCTGGGTTAGATGGAGCGGGGATATGGCGAGGCGCCTTCACGGGCGGTGCGAGAGGGAGGGAGGGAGAGGACGAGAAGCTTCGAGGAAGTGGGAAGGAATCTGCTGTGGGGAAAGCGAGAAAAAAACATGTTTTTAGTGATCCCGAGAAGAACTAACCCAAATAAGCACCTCTCGGGTGGGTTAGATTTTTTGTTTGGGTTAGATGCATCTAACCCAAACTAACCCTCCTGTTTGGATATTTTTGGGTTAGTTGAGTCCAAACTAACTCAAACTAACTCTAACCCATGGATCCAAACAGGGCCATTTTCTCATCACCCAGTTTAAAAACTTGTGAACTTCTTGTAAGTTTTCCTCTATCACTTGTGTGAACTTCCCTAAGAAGGGGGTGTATATAATATGTAATTTCTGGGATTCAACATTACATGAAAGACCTATAAGACTTTTTCGACTTTTTCTTCTGAATCTGCATACGCAACTTGTGTATCTTTATCCATTTTTTGTATGCTTGGTTACTTACCTTAAGTGTATGCTATCATCGTTGTATTATGTTTGGTTTGGATTTGTCATGACTCATGCAGAAGTGTGATCTCTTAGGCTTCATTGCTATAATGATCCATATTTGAGTCCAATTCAAAACCCGAGAAAACACATGGAATGTGAAGTGGAAAATCAAACATCCAAACATTATTGCCCCGTGCCATCCAATTCAAGAATGTGTGCGGGAGAAGGAGCTAAGAGGAGGAGGAAGATGACAAGGAAGGAGGAAGGGGTTGAAAATGAATGTAACCCCTAAGTGTGGTTTTGGTAATCAAGACAATCTCTATGGACTAATGATTTATTTGGGATATATCTGAAGGGATTCCATATGTGGTGCCTTAAGAACATTTGATGGGTTCAAGGATAAATGCCATAAAGATACAAATATACTCCGAGCTATGGTGTTGAATGAAAATCCTATGGAGCATCGAGTACATTGAATTTATATGAAGAAAATGCTCCATTGGCAATGCTTGAAGGTTTTGGATGGATTTGGGAATAATGTAATAAAAATTCCTAGTTATATGCTTCCGAAGAAAAAGCCACTATTATGCTCCATGGTATCCTTCTCTGGATACCCTGAAGCTCAGAGATCTAAGACTCCAGGACTCATGGGGTTTAGATGGTTTTTGCCTCTGGACACCCCAAAGCTCCAGGCTCTTGACCCCTGGGTCCTTGGGGTTACCCGTGGTCGGCTCTGGATGGGCCGGAGCTTGGGTATGGCCTCTAAGGCCTCCAGGTCTCCTGTCTAGTGATGATACTATTTGGTATTTGGAGATCTCTATTGGAGCCATCAAGTTGAGTTCAGTGTCTAAACCAACCATGTTGAGATGGGGTTCATTGGGGGGTCTAAAAGGTTGACACGCTTGATCTTATATGGATCAAGGACTTGAGAGAGCAATTAAAGAGAAGATTTCAAGTTATGGTTTAAAGACAAGATCATTGTGAGCTCATGTGGTGGGTTTTGGTTGATCAAGTCTTGAAGCAAGCAACTGAAGTGAAGAATTCAATGTGCCTCTCAAGAGGTTGTGATGGAGCATTTAGAAGAGCAAGTGATGACTAACATGATATTCATGGTGAAACTTGATATGGCCATGAAAGATTGTTTGGTGATCTAGAATTGAAGCAATAAAGTGAAATAAAGAGTTAATTTGTGGCTTTCAAGAAACCAAGATGGATCATGAAAATGTGTTGGTTGCCAAGATTAAGCTCAAGGATTGTACACTAGATGGTTAACACACAAGCGCGAAGAATATATCGTGTGTGATCAAGTGATCTAGTGGTATTTATGAACTAATCTGTGTCGTGTGTTTGGTATGTCTATGTAGGTTAGGTGTTTCTCATGGGCTTGCTTCAACATAATTTTATTAAGTAACCTATGCGAAGATGACATTAAGTGGTGATCATGGTAGTCAAGTTTGAGAAGTGCACGTTCACGATAAGCATCCTGATATTATATGCATGAGCTTGCGGTCCACGTGGTGATAATGAACATATGAATACGTGCTTAAGTCAAGGCTTTCCTATTGCAATATGGGGAAGCAAATTAAGAATCTTCACCAAGTACGTGATCATGGTAAAGAAAAGAAATCCAAATCAAGGCAAGCATAAATGTTATCAAGAAGCTCAAGTGGAATGCACACTGGAAAGGGTGTAACTTAGCTAGGTTTTCTTAGTTTTGTTGGTCTCACGGTGCTTAGTGGGAGGCCAGATTATAGGATTGGTAGTCGTACTATTAAGAGGGACTATCGGGGCAAGTAGCTTGATCACATTATATGTAGAGTGCTCAAACCTTTTGCATATTTTACATCCTCCTTTTTGGTTGATCTTGGGTGGTTCTCTATGCGAAGGCCTTGGGCTTGTCAATAGATTATAAATGAGCCCAAGATCATCAAAATCGGAGTTTGACCAAGTTATGCATGTTTCACTTTTATTGTTGTGAGTCGTCCTTGACTTATACCACACAAGTCAGCAAGCTTAACGGCTCTAAGAAAATTGGATCAGACCCCCGTGTCACTCACCTGAGCGGCATGGGCCGTGACTAGCTCCTCCGCTGCCGGCTCTATCTACCCTCCTCCCTTGTCGTCACTAGAGGAGGCCGCCGACTGAAGGTCGCGTGGTGGACGATGGCGGCGAGGCTTTGATACATCTCCAACGTATCTATAATTTTTGATTGTTCCATGTTGATCCAGCCGCGAGTCCAAGTGCAACGAAACTTCGCGGAGATTTTTTATGGACCAGAAGACACATAATGGGCCCTGGCTGTGCCTGCGGGGTGCTCCGAGGAGAGCACAACCCACCAGGGCGCGCCAGGAGGCCCAGGCGCGCCCTCGTGGGTTGTGCCCACCTCGGGTGCCTCCCGGACCGCCTCTTTGCTCTACAAACACCCCAATATTCCCAAAACCCTAGGGGAGTCGACGAAATGTTGATCCAGCCGCCGCAGAGTCCAGAACCACAAGATCCAATCTAGACACCATCTCGGATGGGGTTCACCACCTCCATTGGTGCCTCTCCGATGATGCGTGAGTAGTTCTTTGTAGACCTTCGGTCCGTAGTTAGTAGCTAGATGGCTTTCTCTCTCTCGCTGAATTCTCAATACAATGGTCTCTTGGAGGTCCATATAATGTAACTCTTTTGCGGTGTGTTTGTTGGGATCTGATGAACTTTGAGTTTATGATCAGTTATATCCTTTTATATCCATGAAAGTATTTGAGTTTCTTTGATCTCTTTTATGCATGTTCTCTTATAGCCTCGTAACTCTTCTCCGATATTTGGGTTTTGTTTGGCCAACTTGATCTATTTATCTTGCAATGGGAAGAGATGCTTTGTAGTGGGTTCGATCTTACGGTGCTTGATCCCAGTGACAGAAGGGGAACCGACACGTATGTATCATTGCTAGTAAGGATAAAACGATGGGGTCTATCTCTACATAGATAGATCTTGTCTACATCATGTCATCGTTCTTATTGCATTACTTCGTTTTTGCATGAACTTAATACACTAGATGCATGCTGGATAGCGGTCGATGTGTGGAGTAATAGTAGTAGATGCAAGCAGGAGCCGGTCTACTAATTTTGGACGTGATGCCTATGTAATGATCATTGCCTGGATATCGTCATGATTATTTGAAGTTCTATCAATTGCCCAATAGTAATTTGTTTACCCACCGTTTGCTATTTTTCTCGAGAGAAGCCACTAGTGAAACCTACGGCCCCCGGGTCTCTTTCTCATATATTTGCCTTTGCGATCTACTTTTCCTTTGCATTTATTTTCAGGTCTATTAAACCAAAAATACAAAAATACCTTGTTGCGTTTTATTCTCATTTATTTTATTTGGCGTTCGATCTATCAATCTACTACAATTTCCTCATGTCCGTTTGCCCATCTTGGGGTGCCGCTACCCGAAAGGGATTGACAACCCCTTTTACACGTCGGGTTGCGAGGATTTGTTATCTGTGTGCAGGGGTTGTTTACGTTGTGTTGCTTGGTTCTCCTACTGGTTCGATAACCTTGGTTTCTTCACTGAGGGAAATACCTACCGTCGCTGCGCTGCATCATCCCTTCCTCTTTGGGGAAATACCGACGTAGTCCTAGCCGACATCAAAAGGAATTTCTGGCGCCATTGCCGGGGAGGATCTTCAACATATACCAGGTTCCTAATCACAAATCTCATCTCCTCGCAATTTACATTATTTTCCATTTGCCTCACATTTTCCTCTCCCCCACTTCACAAAAAATTGCCATTTTATTCGCCCCTCTTTTTCCGTTCGCCGTTTTTCTTGCCGGATCTGTTTTTGAGTGCAATCTTGTTGTGTAGTCATCATGACTCAAGAGAACACCAAGTTGTGTGATTTCTCAAATACCAACAACAATGATTTTATTGGCACTCCGATTGCTCCTCCCGCCACTAGTGCGAAGTCTTGTGATATTAATACTGCTTTGCTGAATCTTGTTATGAAAGATCAATTTTCCGGTACTCCTAATGAGGATGCCGCATCCCATCTTAATACCTTCGTGGAATTATGCGATATGCAAAAGAAAAAAGATGTGGACAATGATGTGGTGAAGATGAAATTATGGTTCTCTTCTTTGCCTCGCAATAGTATCGATTCTTGGAATAAGTGCAAAGATGCTTTTATCCTAAGTATTTTCCGCCCGCAAAAATTATTTCCCTTAGAACCCAGATCATGAATTTCAAGCAACTTGAACATGAGCATGTTGCACAATCTTGGGAAAGAATGAAAATGATGCTAAGGAATTGCCCAACTCATTAACTTTTGTTTCTCGTAATCTTTTAGATTCCGCCGCGGGTGGTACTTTTATGGAAATTACTTTGGGTGAAGCCACCAAATTGCTTGATAATATCATGGTAAATTATGCACAATGGCATACCGAAAGGGCTCCTACTAGTAAAAAAGTTAATTCGGTTGAAGAAATTTCTTCTTTGAGTGAAAAAGTTGATGCTCTTATGAAATTGGTTGCTAGTAAAGGTGCTCCTATTGATTTTAATGATATGCCTTTGTCTACTTTGATTGAGCAAAATAGTGATGCCATAGATGTGAATTTTATCTCTCGAAATAATTTCAATAACAATGCTTATAGAGGTAATTTTAATCCTAGGCCTTTTTCCTAGTAATTCCTCTAATAATTATGGTAATTCCTATGGAAATCAACCTTACAATAATAATAGGAACACCTCTGATCTTGAGAATAATATTAAAGAATTTATTAACACGCAAAAAGTTTTCAACACTACCATGGAAGAAAAGTTGAATAAGATTGATGATTTGTCTAGAAGTGTTGATAGAATTTCGCATGATGTGGAAAATCTCAAGATGAAAATTTATGTGCCTAAGGTTGATGAATCAATTAAAGCTCTTTATGTTTCTATGGATGAAAGTAAGAAAAGAACCGCTATGCTTAGAGCTAAAAGAGAATTTTTAGAAAAAGCGTTTTCTAGTGATTACTTTCGCAAAAGTGATGAAGATCTTAAAATGATTGGTGTTTCTTCTATTGATTCCTTGTTTAGTAAAGTTAGGATTGATGAAAAAAGGACTGGAGAAGAGTCAAATTTAGTTAGAAGGCGTCCCGATGATTCGGAGGGTGAAAATCTTGTTGAGAAAATTGATAGAAGTAGGTTTGGAGAGGTCAAAACTTTAACTAGTGATGTGCCCACTTTTTTGGATTACAAAGACTTTAATTATGATAGTTGCTCTTTGATTGATTGTATTTCGTTGTTGCAATCCATGTTAAATTCACCTCATGCCTATGACAAAATAAAGCTTTTACTAAACATATTGTTGATACTTTTGAAGAAAAATTGGAATTAGAAGTTTCAATTCCTAGAAAATTGCATGATGAATGGGAACCTACTATCAAAGTCAAGATTAAAAATTATGAGTGTTTTGCTTTGTGTGACTTGGGTGCTAGTGTTTCTACAATTCCGAAATCTTTATGTGATGTGCTTGGTCTTACCGATATTGAATCGTGTTCTTTGAATTTGCACTTAGCGGATTCCACTATTAAAAAGCCTATGGGAAGAATTAATGATGTTCTTATTCTTGCAAATATAAATTATGTGCCCATAGATCTTATTGTTCTTGATATTGATTGCAATCCGTCTTGTCCTATTATTCCTGGTAGACCGTTTCTACGCACTATCAGTGCCGTGATTGATATGAAAGAAGGCAATATTAAGTTCCAATTTCCTTTGAGGAAGGGTATGGAACACTTCCCTATAACAAGAATTAGGCCACCATATGAATCAATCATGAGGGCATCTTATGGATCTCGAACCAAAGATGACAATACTTAGATCCTTGCTTTATGCCTAGCTAAGGGCGTAAAACTATAGCGCTTGTTGGGAGGCAACCCAATGAATAAAATTTATTTTTGCTTTTTGCTTTCTGTTCTTGTGTATTTGCACAATTATGCTACTGTTATGATTGTGTTTTTTGTGTTTTAATTAGTGTTTGTGCCAAGTAGAGCCTTTAGGATCTTCTTGGGTGATAGTTTTTTGATCTTGCTGAAAAACAGAAACTTATGCACTCACGAAAATAATTTTCATAAAGCACATAAAAGTGCTTTTGCCCTGATTCTTTTTGCAGAAGATTAATATACAAATTACCCAGGTCATCCTAATTTTTTAGAATTTTTGGAGTTCCAGAAGTATTCGAAATAGTCAGATTGCTACAGACTGTTCTGTTTTGACAGATTCTGTTTTCTTTGCATTGTGTGCTTGTTTTGATGGCTCTATGGTTTTCTTTGATGAGTTTTTGCCATAGAAAAGTTGGAATAAAGTAGATATAATGCAAAAACAAAATATGAATCGGTCTGATACAGTACTTATCATAGTGGTTTGCTTTCTTATACTAATGGATCTCACGAAGGTTTTGTTGAGTTTTGTGTGATTGAAGTTTTCAATTTTTGGGTTATCTTACGATGGATGAAGGAAGGATAAAAGAGCCTAAGCTTGGGGATGCCCCGGCATCCCAAGCTATTATCCAAAAATGAGCAACCAACTAAGCTTGGGGATGCCCCCGAGTGGCATCCCCTTGATACGTCTCCGTCGTATCTACTTTTCCAAACACTTTTGCCCTTGTTTTGGACTCTAACTTGCATGATTTGAATGGAACTAACCCGGACTGACGCTGTTTTTAGCAGAATTGCCATGGTGTTATTTATGTGCAGAAACAAAAGTTCTCGGAATGACCTAAAACTTCACGGAGCTTATTTTTGGAAATAATGAAAAATATTGGCGAAAGAATCAAGGTCAAGGGGCCCACACC
This sequence comes from Triticum aestivum, assembly GCF_018294505.1. Lineage (NCBI taxonomy): Eukaryota > Viridiplantae > Streptophyta > Magnoliopsida > Poales > Poaceae > Triticum > Triticum aestivum. The sequence goes on along the minus strand of NC_057808.1, from coordinate 492,174,709 downwards.
CTGGGCACGAGGGTGGGGGCGCGCCCTACCCCCTGGGTGCGCCCCCTGCCTCGTGGGCCCCCTGGAGCTCCACCGAACTCAACTCCAACTCCATATATTCGTGTTCGGGGAGAAAACAAATCGGGGAGAAGGATTCATCGCGTTTTGCGATACGGAGCCACCGCCAAGCCCTAAAACCTCTCGGGAGGGCTGATCGAGTCCGTTCGGGGCTCCGGAGAGGGGAATCCGTCGCCGTCGTCATCATAAACCATCCTCCATCACCAATTTCATGATGCTCACTGTCGTGCGTGAGTAATTCCATCGGAGGCTTGCTGGAAGGTGATGGGTTGGATGAGATTTATCATGTAATCGAGTCAGTTTTGTTAGGGTTTGACCCCTAGTATCCACTATGTTCTGAGATTGATGTTGCTATGACTTTGCTATGCTTAATGCTTGTCACTAGGGCCCGAGTGCCATGATTTCAGATCTGAACCTATTATGTTTTCAAGAATATATGTGAGTTCTTGATCCTATCTTGCAAGTCTATAGTCACCTACTATGTGTTATGATCCGGCAACCCCGAAGTGACAATAATCGGGACCACTCCCGGTGATGACCATAGTTTGAGGAGTTCATGTATTCACTATGTGTTAATGCTTTGGTCCGGTACTCTATTAAAAGGAGGCCTTAATATCCCTTAGTTTCCATTAGGACCCCGCTGCCATAGGAGGGTAGGACAAAAGATGCCATGCAAGTTCTTTTCCATAAGCATGTATGACTATATTCGGAATACATGCCTACATTACATTGATGAATTGGAGCTAGTTTTGTGTCACCCTATGTTATGATTGTTACATGATGAACCGCATCCGGCATAATTCTCCATCACCGATCCAATGCATACGAGCTTTTCATATATTGTTCTTCGCTTATTTACTTTTCCATTGCTACTATTACAATCACTACAAAACCCAAAAATATTACTTTGCTATCGTTACCGTTACTTCCATACTACTTTGCTACTAAATACTTTGCTGCAGATACTAAGTTATCCAGGTGTGGCTGAATTGACAACTCAGTTGCTAATACTTGAGAATATTCTTTGGCTCCCCTTGTGTCGAATCAATAAATTTGGGTTGAATACTCTACCCTCGAAAACTGTTGCGATCCCCTATACTTGTGGGTTATCAAGACTATTTTCTGGCGCCGTTGCCGGGGAGCATAGCTCTATTCTTTGAGTCACTTGAGATTTATATCTGCTGGTCACTATGAGGAACTTGAAAGACGAGAAAACTAAAATTTATCCCTCAACTACGAGGGGAGGTAAGGAACTGCCATCTAGCTCTGCACTTGATTCACCTTCTGTTTTGAGTAAGCTTGCGACACCTAGACCTGCTTCTGCTATTAATTCTGATATGTCGCATGTTATTGATGATGCCACTTCTGCTATGCATGATACTTATGATGAAACTACTTCTATGCTTGATACTATTGTGCCACTTGGTGAATTTCTTGATGAACAACTTGCTAGGGCTAGAGAGAATGAAATTATTGAAACTGATAATATTGATGAAAGTGATGATGAAGATTCTCCCAATAAATATGAATTGCCTGTTGTGCCTGAGGGCTATGTTATGGATGAAGAAACTGCTAGAGACTTTCTTGCTTGCAATGATAGGAGTGATCTCAAGAAATTATTAGCTAAGCTTAAACAAAAAACTCTGAATGCTAGAATGAAATATGATCCTGCCTATGCTACTTCACCTATCTTTGTTACTGATAAGGATTATGAATTCTCTATTAATCCTGATATAATTACTTTGGTTGAATCTGATCCTTTCTATGGCTATGAATCTGAAACTGTTGTGGCACATCTTACTAAATTGAATGATATAGCCATCCTGTTCACTAATGATGAGAAATCTCGCTACTTTTATATCCTTAAAATATTTCCGTTTTCATTAAAGGGTGATGCTAAGATATGGTTTAATTCTCTTGATCCTGGTTGTGTGCGTAGTCCCCAGGATATGATTTATTACTTCTCTGCTAAATATTTCCCCGCTCATAAGAAACAAGCTGCTTTAAGGGAAATATATAATTTTGTGCAAATTGAAGAAGAGAGTCTCCCACAAGCTTGGGGGAGGCTTCTCCAATTACTTAATGGTTTGCCTGATCATCCTCTCAAGAAAAATGAAATACTTGATATCTTTTATAATGGACTAACCGATGCTTCCAGAGACCACCTGGATAGTTGTGTTGGTTCTGTTTTCAGGGAAAGAACACCGGATGAAGCTGAAATTCTATTGAATAATTTGTTGACTAATGAAAATAATTGGACGCTTCCTGAGCCTATTCCTAAACCAACTCCGAAGAAGAGGGGTGTTCTATTTCTCAGTCCTGAAGATATGCAAGAGGCAAAGAAATCTATGAAAGAAAAAGGTATTAAAGCTGAAGATGTTAAGAATTTACCTCCTACTGAAGAAATACATGGTCTTAATTTACCGCCAATTGAAGAAATATATGATCTTAATTCATCACCTATTGAAGAAACACATGGTCTTGATAACCCGACACAGGTAATAAAGGTAAATTCTCTCTATAGATTTGATGAAGGTGATATTCCCCGTTATAAGTCTGCTAGCCAATGCTTAGATGAGTTTGACAATTTTATTGTTAAACAAGAAAATTTTAATGCTTATTTTGGTAGACAATTAAAACAAAATTCCGATATGCTTGAACACTTGGGTGATTATATGTCTAGAGTTAAAGGTGAACTTAAACTCATTAGTAAACATGCTTCTATGGTTACCACTCAAGTTGAACAAGTACTTAAAGCTCAGAATGATTTGCTCAATGAATTGAATAGTAAGAATAATGATTATGTTGTTAGAGTGGCTACTAGAACCGGTAAAATGACTCAGGAACCTTTGTATCCTGAAGGCCATCCTAAGAGAATTGAGCAAGATTCTCAGAGAAATAATGTAGATGCACCTAGTCCTTCTAAGAGGAAGAAAAAGAAAAATGATAGGACTTTGCATGCTTCTAGTGAACCTATTGCTGACACACCTGAGAATCCCAATGATATTTCTATTTCTGATGCTGAAACACAATCTGGTAATGAACATGAACCTAGTGATAATATTAATAATGATGTTCATGATGATGCTCCACCTAGAAATGATAATGATGTAGAAATTGAACCTGCTGTTGATCTTGATAACCCACAATCAAAGAATCAACGTTATGATAAGAGAGACTTTGTCGCTAGGAAACATGGTAAAGAAAGAGAACCATGGGTTCAGAAACCCATGCCCTTTCCTCCCAAACCATCCAAGAAAAAGGATGATGAGGATTTCAAGCGCTTTGCTGAAATGATTAGACCTATCTTTTTGTGTATGCGATTAACTGATATGCTCAAAATGAATCCTTATGCTAAGTATATGAAACAAATTGTTAATAATAAAATAAATATATCGGAAGCTGAGATTTCCACCATGCTTGCTAATTACACTTTTAAGGGTGGAATACCTAAGAAACTAGGAGATCCAGGAGTACCAACTATACCATGCTCCATTAAAAGAAACTATGTTAAAACTGCTTTATGTGATCTTGGAGTCGGTGTTAGTGTTATGCCTCTCTCTTTATATCGTAGACTTGACTTGAATAAGTTGACACCTACTGAAATATCTTTGCAAATGGCTGATAAATCAACTGCTATACCTGTCGGTATTTGTGAGGATGTGCCTGTTGTGGTTGCAAATGTTACTATTTTAACGGACTTTGTTATCCTTGATATTCCCGAGGATGATAGTATGTCTATTATTCTTGGAAGACCCTTTTTGAATACTGCAGGGGCTGTTATTGATTGCAACAAAGGCAATGTCACTTTTCATGTTAATGGTAATGAGCATACGGTACACTTTCCGAGGAAACAACCTCAAGTTCATAGTATCAACTCCATTGGAAAATTTCCATCGATTATTTTTGGAGGTTTTGAATTTCCTCTTCCTACTGTCAAAAAGAGATATGATATTCTTATTATTGGGGATGTGCATATCCCCGTTGAGGTAACATAGTGTTATTCGAAATTTCTCCGGTTTCATGTTACTCGAAATGAGTTTGTTAACAAGACCTGATCAACCGCTTGTTAGTGGATTCCTTTTGATGAGCATGAGATGGATGAAGTTAGAAGGCACAACCTTCTGTACTCTCTCTCTACTTTCTGTTATTTAGTTGAAATAAAGTAAAAATAGTATTTTTCTGTCTGTTTTCTGAATTATCCATGCAATATAAAAATACCCCGAAAATAAAAGTTCTCCAAATGCCCTGAAATTGAAATATGATTTTTTCTGGAATATTTGAGAATATCTGGCACTGAGAACACAGCAGGGGGAGCAAGCACCTGGGCACGAGGGTCCAGGGCGCGCCCACCCCCTGGGCGCGCCCCCTGCCTCGTGGGCCCACGGTGGCTCCCCTCCACTTATTCCTGCACCCACACACTCCTTCTTCCTCCCAAAAAATCACCATCCAGCTCAAGCACGAGTTCTAGCTCATTTTGCTGCGATTTTTGATCTCCTTGCTCAAAGCACCTCTCACAAAAACTGCTTTGGGGGATTGTTCCTTGGTATGTGACTCCTCCATTGGTCCAATTAGTTTTTGTTTTTGTGCTTTATTCATTGCAAATTTGTGCTGCCTAGGTGACCATGTTCTTGAGCTTGCATGTCAAATTTATATGGTTCCAAGTAGTTCTAATGCATGATATAGTCTCTAGGCACTTGTAGGAGTAGTTGCTATCAATTTTGTTGAGCTTGGTTCACTTTTATTTGAAGTTACTAAAAATTTCAGAAATTTTCAGAAAATGATGAAGAGATTTTTGAGGGGCTCATCGAGCCGAAGCTCGAAGGAAAAGCAAAGTGAAGAAGAGGAGAGACCCAAATATAATCTGCCTCGCACCACGGAGGTTCGGCCGTGTGAATGGCCTTGTGATGATTTCTTGAGAGCAGCCGGGATTTATGATGATTTTTATGAGTTGGCTGAGAATGCAGGCCTCACCAACTTCCTCCGCGACCAACGCGAACAGTATCTCTTACTCACCAATACCTTTGTGCAAAATTTTCATTTCCATTCTAGGAGGTCACCACCTTCGGTGGATTTTTATTTATATGATGAGTATAAGGAGATGACCCTTCGTGAATTCTGTAGAGTTTGCAAGTTACCTTTTCCTGGCATCATAGAGGAACCACATAGTAACGATGTGGAGGGGTTTATTGATACAATTTCAGTAGGGGAAACGAGGAAAGTTTCCGATGCACGAATCACTAGCATACATTTTCCTGTTCTACGTTACTTTGCTATATTTGCTAGTAGATGCTTAATTGGTCGCGGAAACTGTGGAAACTTGAGTGTCCCTGATATTATTATTTTGTTCCATGCCTTGTTTTGCGATGACACATATAGTATGGGCGCTATTGTTGCAAGACGGTTAAATCTTAACCGTACTAAGGGCCCCATCTTGGGAGGAATCTTTGCCTCGCGCCTCGCTGCATATTATAACATACCTATTAGGCACTATGAGAAAGAAGAAAAATTGCTGCCTACTATTTTTCTAGATTATAAGAGTATGGTAGCGCATGATTTTATCGTTAAGAATAGGGAAAGGGAGCTTAAATATAAACTGTTATTTGATAAAAATCACCCTGAGACTATTACCTTGCCTGCTCCTTCCTTGTTTGATTTGTCTGCAGGAAAGTATCTTCTTCCGCTGGCGGCCATCCACGCCTACCGGAACCCTACATCAGCTACAGAGCCAGAGCCGGAACCACAATTTGATCCTCCACGACAGTCTAATTATCAGTGGGATCCGGAGGTGATTGCCAACCAGTGGAAATTCGAGGCTTCTTCTTAGTACAACCCAACTACAACTATGGATATCCGCCAGGCCAGCCGTGGCAATAGACCAACTTAGGCCAAAAGCCTAAGCTTGGGGGAGTACGTACTTCTCACCTACATTACATTTATGTTCACACACTCATTGCTAGTTGTCGGTGTTCATACTCTTTCATTGTAATACCCATGCTAGTTTATTTTCCTTTTTATGCTTTCTTCTTGTGTGTTTGAAAAACCTTAAGAAAACCAAAAAAATTAGTTGTAGCTTTTAGCTAGCTTACTTTTCATGTTGTAGTAGTAATAATTAAAAGAAAACCCAAAAAGATTTCCTGTTCTTCTTTTGCTTGTTGGGAGCTTTCCCGTGTAAATAGTTTTATTTCTTTTCTTTGGGGGTCGATAGGAGAAGACCATGATTAAATTGTTGAAGTGGCTCTTATATACTTTATTATTGATTTAACCAAGAGCCCATATTGCCTTGTCTTCTCCTGTTTATTGAATGCTCGCAGATTCCAGCTTAGTCCAATGCATGTGCACTCTTATTATTACTCACATCATTCGGTCGTGCAAGTGAAAGGCAATAATGATGATATATGATGAATTGATTGAGATGAGAAAAGCTGGTATGAACTCAACCTCTCTTGTTTTTGTAAGTATGATTAGTTCATCGTTCTTGATTCAGCCTATTATGAATAAACATGTTTGCAATGACAATTAGAGATCATCGTTGCTTATGCCATGCTTAATTAGATAGGAGCTTATAATGGTTTACCTTGCGTGCCAACATGCTATTAAAATGGTTGTGATGTGGTATGATAGGGTGGTATCCTCCTTTGAATGATTTAAGTGACTTGACTTGGCACATGTTCACGCATGTAGTTGAACAAATCAACATAGCCTTCACGATATTTATGTTCATGGTGGATTTGAAGGAAATATGCCCTAGAGGCAATAATAAAGTTATTATTTATTTCCTTATATCATGATAAATGTTTATTATTCATGCTAGAATTGTATTAACCGGAAACATAATACTTGTGTGAATACATAGACAAACAGAGTGTCACTAGTATGCCTCTACTTGACTAGCTCGTTGATCAAAGATGGTTATGTTTCCTAGCCATTGACATGAGTTGTCATTTGATTAACGGGATCACATCATTAGAAGAATGATGTGATTGACCTGACCCATTCCGTTAGCTTAGCACTCGATCGTTTAGTATGTCGCTATTGCTTTCTTCATGACTTATACATGTTCCTATGACTATGAGATTATGCAACTCCCGTTTACCGGAGGAACACTTTGTGTGCTACCAAACGTCACAACGTAACTGGGTGATTATAAAGGTGCTCTACAGGTGTCTCCGAAGGTACTTGTTGGGTTGGCGTATTTCGAGATTAGGATTTGTCACTCCGATTGTCGGAGAGGTATCTCTGGGCCCTCTCGGTAATGCACATCACTTAAGCCTTGCAAGCATTGCAACTAATGAGTTTGTTGCGAGATGATGTATTACGGAACGAGTAAAGAGACTTGCCGGTAACGAGATTGAACTAGGTATTGAGATACCGACGATCGAATCTCGGGCAAGTAACATACCGATGACAAAGGGAACAACGTATGTTGTTATGCGGTCTGACCGATAAAGATCTTCGTAGAATATGTGGGAGCCAATATGAGCATCCAGGTTCCGCTATTGGTTATTGACCGGAGACGTGTCTCGGTCATGTCTACATAGTTCTCGAACCCGTAGGGTCCGCACGCTTAACGTTTCGATGACAGTTATATTATGAGTTTATATGTTTTGATGTACCGAAGGTTGTTCGGAGTCCCGGATGTGATCACGGACATGACGAGGAGTCTCGAAATGGTCGAGACATAAAGATTGATATATTGGAAGCCTATGTTTGGATATCGGAAGTGTTCCGGGTGAAATCGGGATTTTACCGGAGTACCGGGAGGTTACCGGAACCCCCCGGCAACATAATGGGCCTTAGTGGGCCTAGGTGGAAGAGAGGAGAGGCGGCTAGGGCTGGGCCGCGCGCCCCTCCCCCTAGTCCGAATAGGACAAGGAGAAGGGGGCGGCGCCCCCCTTCCTTCTTCTCCCTCTCCTCTTTCCCCCCTCCCAAGTCCTAATCCAACTAGGAAAAGGGGGGAGTCCTACTCCCGGTGGGAGTAGGACTCCTCCTGGCGCGCCCCAAGGCTGGCCGCACCTCCCCCCTTTGATCCTTTATATACGGGGGCAGGGGGGCACCCCATAGACACAACAATTGATCATTGATCTCTTAGCCGTGTGCGGTGCCCCCCTCCACCATATTACACCTCGATAATATCATAGCGGTGCTTAGGCGAAGCCCTGCGTCGGTAGAACATCATCATCGTCACCACGCCGTCATGCTGACGAAACTCTCCCTCAACACTCGGCTGGATCGGAGTTCGAGGGACGTCATCGAGCTGAACGTGTGCTGAACTCGGAGGTGCCGTACGTTCGGTACTTGATCGGTCGGATCGTGAAGACGTACGACTACATCAACCGCGTTGTGTTAACGCTTCCGCTTTCGGTCTACGAGGGTACGTGGACAACACTCTCCCCTCTCGTTGCTATGCATCACCATGATCTTGCGTGTGCGTAGGAATTTTTTTGAAATTACTACGTTCCCCAACAGTGGTATCCGAGCCTGGTTTTATGCGTAGATGTCATATGCACGAGTAGAACACAAGTGAGTTGTGGGCGATATAAGTCATACTGCTTACCAGCATGTCATACTTTGGTTCGGCGGTATTGTTGGATGAAGCGGCCCGGACCGACATTACGCGTACGCTTACGCGAGACTGGTTCTTCCGACGTGCTTTGCACAGAGGTGGCTGGCGGGTGTCAGTTTCTCCAACTTTAGTTGAACCGAGTGTGGCTACGCCCGGTCCTTGCGAAGGTTAAAACAGCACCAACTTGACAAACTATCGTTGTGGTTTTGATGCGTAGGTAAGAACGGTTCTTGCTAAGCCCGTAGCAGCCACGTAAAACTTGCAACAACAAAGTAGAGGACGTCTAACTTGTTTTTGCAGGGCATGTTGTGATGTGATATGGTCAAGACATGATGCTAAATTTTATTGTATGAGATGATCATGTTTTGTAACCGAGTTATCGGCAACTGGCAGGAGCCATATGGTTGTCGCTTTATTGTATGCAATGCAATCGCCCTGTAATGCTTTACTTTATCACTAAGCGGTAGCGATAGTCGTAGAAGCATAAGATTGGCGAGACGACAACGATGCTACGATGGAGATCAAGGTGTCGCGCCGGTGACGATGATGATCATGACGGTGCTTCGGAGATGGAGATCACAAGCACAAGATGATGATGGCCATATCATATCACTTATATTGATTGCATGTGATGTTTATCTTTTTATGCATCTTATCTTGCTTTGATTGACGGTAGCATTATAAGATGATCCCTCACTAAATTATCAAAGTATAAGTGTTCTCCCTGAGTATGCACCGTTGCGAAAGTTCTTCGTGCTGAGACACCACGTGATGATCGGGTGTGATAGGCTCTACGTTCAAATACAACGGGTGCAAAACAGTTGCACACGCGGAATACTCAGGTTAAACTTGACGAGCCTAGCATATAACAGATATGGCCTCGGAACACGGAGACCGAAAGGTCGAGCGTGAATCATATAGTAGATATGATCAACATAGTGATGTTCACCGTTGAAACTACTCCATCTCACGTGATGATCGGACATGGTTTAGTTGATATGGATCACGTGATCACTTAGAGGATTAGAGGGATGTCTATCTAAGTGGGAGTTCTTAAGTAATATGATTAATTGAACTTGAATTTATCATGAACTTAGTACCTGATAGTATCTTGCTTGTCTATGTTGATTGTAGATAGATGGCCCGTGCTGTTGTTCCGTTGAATTTTAATGCGTTCCTTGAGAAAGCAAAGTTGAAAGATGATGGTAGCAATTACACGGACTGGGTCCGTAACTTGAGGATTATCCTCATTGCTGCACAGAAGAATTACGTCCTGGAAGCACCGCTGGGTGCCAGGCCTGCTGCAGGAGCAACACCAGATGTTATGAACGTCTGGCAGAGCAAAGCTGATGACTACTCGATAGTTCAGTGTGCCATGCTTTACGGCTTAGAACCGGGTCTTCAACGACGTTTTGAACGTCATGGAGCATATGAGATGTTCCAGGAGTTGAAGTTAATATTTCAAGCAAATGCCCGGATTGAGAGATATGAAGTCTCCAATAAATTCTACAGCTGTAAGATGGAAGAGAATAGTTCTGTCAGTGAGCATATACTCAAAATGTCTGGGTATAACAATCACTTGATTCAACTGGGAGTTAATCTTCCGGATGATAGCGTCATTGACAGAATTCTTCAATCACTGCCACCAAGCTACAAGAGCTTCGTGATGAACTATAACATGCAAGGGATGGATAAGACGATTCCCGAGCTCTTCGCAATGCTAAAGGCTGCGGAGGTAGAAATCAAAAAGGAGCATCAAGTGTTGATGGTCAATAAGACCACTAGTTTCAAGAAAAAGGGCAAAGGGAAGAAGAAGGGGAACTTCAAGAAGAACAGCAAGCAAGTTGCTGTTCAGGAGAAGAAACCCAAGTCTGGACCTAAGCCTGAGACTGAGTGCTTCTACTGCAAGCAGACTGGTCACTGGAAGCGGAACTGCCCCAAGTATTTGGCGGATAAGAAGGATGGCAAGGTGAACAAAGGTATATGTGATATACATGTTATTGATGTGTACCTTACTAATGCTCGCAGTAGCACCTGGGTATTTGATACTGGTTCTGTTGCTAATATTTGCAACTCGAAACAGGGGCTACGGATTAAGCGAAGATTGGCTAAGGACGAGGTGACGATGCGCGTGGGAAATGGTTCCAAAGTCGATGTGATCGCGGTCGGCACGCTACCTCTACATCTACCTTCGGGATTAGTTTTAGACCTAAATAATTGTTATTTGGTGCCAGCGTTAAGCATGAACATTATATCTGGATCTTGTTTGATGCGAGACGGTTATTCATTTAAATCAGAGAATAATGGTTGTTCTATTTATATGAGTAATATCTTTTATGGTCATGCACCCTTGAAGAGTGGTCTATTTTTGTTGAATCTCGATAGTAGTGATACACATATTCATAATATTGAAGCCAAAAGATGCAGAGTTGATAATGATAGTGCAACTTATTTGTGGCACTGCCGTTTAGGTCATATCGGTGTAAAGCGCATGAAGAAACTCCATACTGATGGACTTTTGGAACCACTTGATTATGAATCACTTGGTACTTGCGAACCGTGCCTCATGGGCAAGATGACTAAAACACCGTTCTCCGGAACTATGGAGAGAGCAACAGATTTGTTGGAAATCATACATACAGATGTATGTGGTCCGATGAATATTGAGGCTCGTGGCGGATATCGTTATTTTCTCACCTTCACAGATGATTTGAGCAGATATGGGTATATCTACTTAATGAAACATAAGTCTGAAACATTTGAAAAGTTCAAAGAATTTCAGAGTGAAGTTGAAAATCATCGTAACAAGAAAATAAAATTTCTACGATCCGATCGTGGAGGAGAATATTTGAGTTATGAGTTTGGTCTTCATTTGAAACAATGCGGAATAGTTTCTCAACTCACGCCACCCGGAACACCATAGCATAATGGTGTGTCCGAACGTCGGAATCGTACTTTACTAGATATGGTGCGATCTATGATGTCTCTTACTGATTTACCGCTATCGTTTTGGGGTTATGCTTTAGAGACGGCTGCATTCACGTTAAATAGGGCACCATCGAAATCCGTTGAGACGACGCCTTATGAACTGTGGTTTGGCAAGAAACCAAAGTTGTCGTTTCTTAAAGTTTGGGGTTGTGATGCTTATGTGAAAAAACTTCAACCTGATAAGCTTGAACGCAAATCGGAGAAATGTGTCTTCATAGGATACCCAAAGGAGACTGTTGGGTACACTTTCTATCACAGATCCGAGGGCAAAACTTTTGTTTATAAATTCAGAATTTTTCTGGAGAAGGAGTTTCTCTCGAAAGAAGTGAGTGGGAGGAAAGTAGAACTTGATGAGGTAACTGTACCTGCTCCCTTATTGGAAAGTAGTTCATCACAGAAACCGGTTCCTGCGACACCTACACCAATTAGTGAGGAAGTTAATGATGATCATGAAACTCCAGATCAAGTTATTACTGAACCTCATAGGTCAACCAGAGTAAGATCCGCACCAGAGTGGTACGGTAATCCTGTTCTGGAGGTTATGTTACTAGACCATGACAAACCTACGAACTATGAAGAAGCGATGGTGAGCCCAAATTCCGCAAAATGGCTTGAGGCCATGAAATCCGAGATGGGATCCATGTATGAGAACAAAGTATGGACTTTGGTTGACTTTCCCGATGATTGGCAAGCCATTGAAAATAAATGGATCTTCAAGAAGAAGACTGACGCTGACGGTAATGTTACTGTCTATAAAGCTCGACTTGTTGCGAAAGGTTTTCGACAAGTTCAAGGGATTGACTACGATGAGACCTTCTCACCCGTAGCGATGCTTAAGTCTGTCCGAATCATGTTAGCAATTGCCGTATTTTATGATTATGAAATTTGGCAAATGGATGTCAAAACTGCATTCCTGAATGGATTTCTAGAAGAAGAATTGTATATGATTCAACCGGAAGGTTTTGTCGATCCAAAGGGAGCTAACAAAGTGTGCAAGCTCCAGCGATCCATTTATGGACTGGTGCAAGCCTCTCGGAGTTGGAATAAACGCTTTGATAGTGTGATCAAAGTATTTGGTTTTGTACAGACTTTTGGAGAAGCCTGTATTTACAAGAAAGTGAGTGGGAGCTGTGTAGCATTTCTGATATTATATGTGGATGACATATTGCTGATTGGAAATGATATAGAATTTCTGGATAGCATAAAGGGATACTTGAATAAGAGTTTTTCAATGAAAGACCTCGGTGAAGCTGCGTATATATTAGGCATCAAAATCTATAGAGATAGATCAAGACGCTTAATTGGACTTTCACAAAGCACATACCTTGACAAAGTTTTGAAAAAGTTCAAAATGGATCAAGCAAAGAAAGGGTTCTTGCCTGTGTTACAAGGTGTGAAGTTGAGTAAGACTCAATACCCGACCACTGCAGAAGATAGAGAGAAGATGAAAGACGTTCCCTATGCTTCAGCCATAGGCTCTATCATGTATGCAATGCTGTGTACCAGACCTGATGTGTGCCTTGCTATAAGTCTAGCAGGAAGGTACCAAAGTAATCCAGGAGTGGATCACTGGACAGCGGTCAAGAACATCCTGAAATACCTGAAAAGGACTAAGGATATGTTTCTCGTTTATGGAGGTGACAAAGAGCTCATCGTAAATGGTTACGTCGATGCAAGCTTTGACACTGATCCGGACGATTCTAAATCGCAAACCGGATACGTGTTTACATTGAACGGTGGAGCTGTCAGTTGGTGCAGTTCTAAACAAAGCGTCGTGGCGGGATCTACATGTGAAGCGGAGTACATAGCTGCTTCGTAAGCAGCAAATGAAGGAGTCTAGATGAAGGAGTTCATATCTGATCTAGGTGTCATACCTAGTGCATCGGGTCCAATGAAAATCTTTTGTGACAATGCTGGTGCAATTGCCTTAGCAAAGGAATCCAGATTTCACAAGAGAACCAAGCACATCAAGAGACGCTTCAATTCCATTCGGGATTTAGTCCAGGTGGGAGACATAGAAATTTGCAAGATACATACGGATCTGAATGTTGCAGACCCGTTGACTAAGCCTCTTCCACGAGAAAAACATGATCAGCACCAAGGCTCCATGGGTGTAAGAATCATTACTGTGTAATCTGGATTATTGACTCTAGTGCAAGTGGGAGACTGAAGGAAATATGCCCTAGAGGCAATAATTGTATTAACCGGAAACATAATACTTGTGTGAATACATAGACAAAGAGAGTGTCACTAGTATGCCTCTACTTGACTAGCTCGTTGATCAAAGATGGTTATGTTTCCTAGCCATTGACATGAGTTGTCATTTGATTAACGGGATCACATCATTAGAAGAATGATGTGATTGACCTGACCCATTCCGTTAGCTTAACACTCGATCGTTTAGTATGTTGCTATTGCTTTCTTCATGACTTATACATGTTCCTATGACTATGAGATTATGCAACTCCCATTTACCGGAGGAACACTTTGTGTGCTACCAAACGTCACAACGTAACTGGGTGATTATAAAGGTGCTCTACAGGTGTCTTCGAAGGTACTTGTTGGGTTGGCGTATTTTGAGATTAGGATTTGTCACTCCGATTGTCGGAGAGGTATCTCTGGGCCCTCTCGGTAATGCACATCACTTAAGCCTTGCAAGCATTGCAACTAATGAGTTTGTTGCGAGATGATGTATTATGGAACGAGTAAAGAGACTTGCCGGTAACGAGATTGAACTAGGTATTGAGATACCGACGATCGAATCTCGGGCAAGTAACATACCGATGACAAAGGGAACAACGTATGTTGTTATGCAGTATGACCGATAAAGATCTTCGTAGAATATGTGGGAGCCAATATGAGCATCCAGGTTCCGCTATTGGTTATTGACTGGAGACGTGTCTCGGTCATGTCTACATAGTTCTCGAACCCGTAGGGTCCGCACGCTTAACGTTTCGATGACAGTTATATTATGAGTTTATATGTTTTGATGTACCGAAGGTTGTTCGGAGTCCCGGATGTGATCACGGACATGACGAGGAGTCTCGAAATGGTCGAGACATAAAGATTGATATATTGGAAACCTATGTTTGGATATCGGAAGTGTTCCGGGTGAAATCGGGATTTTACCGGAGTACCGGGAGGTTACCGGAACCCCCCGGCAACATAATGGGCCTTAGTGGGCCTAGGTGGAAGAGAGGAGAGGCGGCTAGGGCTGGGCCGCGCGCCCCTCCCCCCTAGCCCGAATAGGACAAGGAGAAGGGGGCGGCGCCCCCCTTCCTTCTTCTCCCTCTCCTCTTCCCCCCCTCCCAAGTCCTAATCCAACTAGGAAAAGGGGGGAGTCCTACTCCCGGTGGGAGTAGGACTCCTCCTGGCGCGCCCCAAGGCTGGCCGCACCTCCCCCCTTTGATCCTTTATATACGGGGGCCGGGGGGCACCCCATAGACACAACAATTGATCATTGATCTCTTAGCCGTGTGCGGTGCCCCCCTCCACCATATTACACCTCGATAATATCATAGCAGTGCTTAGGCGAAGCCCTGTGTCGGTAGAACATCATCATCGTCATCACGCCGTCGTGCTGACGAAACTCTCCCTCAACACTCGGCTGGATCGGAGTTCGAGGGACGTGATCGAGCTGAACATGTGCTGAACTCGGAGGTGCCGTACGTTCGTTACTTGATCGGTCGGATCGTGAAGACGTACGACTACATCAACCGCGTTGTGTTAACGCTTCCGCTTTCGGTCTACGAGGGTACGTGGACAACACTCTCCCCTCTCGTTGCTATGCATCACCATGATCTTGCGTGTGCGTAGGATTTTTTTTGAAATTACTACGTTCCCCAATAGGATTATATCCTACTCACGCTTGCACTCAATGTTCATTAATTTTAATGCATGTTCATGACTGTTGTCGCTCTCTAGTTGGTCGCTTCCCAGTCTTCTGCTAGCCTTCACTTGTACTAAGTGGGAAT
This sequence comes from Triticum aestivum, assembly GCF_018294505.1. Taxonomy (NCBI): domain Eukaryota; kingdom Viridiplantae; phylum Streptophyta; class Magnoliopsida; order Poales; family Poaceae; genus Triticum; species Triticum aestivum. The sequence goes on along the minus strand of NC_057808.1, from coordinate 492,159,124 downwards.
ACTGCTTGTGCATCCAATCCCTTAAACCCCAAAGTTATTCCATATGAGTCCACCATACCTTCCTATATGCGGTATCTACCTGCCGTTCCAAGTAAATTTGTATGTGCCAAACTCCAAACCTTCAAATAAAATTCTATTTCGTATGCTCGAATAGCTCATGTATCAACTAGGGCTGTCCTTATCTTCCATGTTAGGCGGGTTATTCTCAAGAGGAGTGGACTCCGCTCCTCACTCACGAGAAAATGGCTGGTCACTGGGATGCCCAGTCCCATGCTTTATGCAAATCAAATCAAAATAATTGCAAACAAAACTCCCCCGGGACTGTTGTTAGTTGGAGGCACTCTTTGTTTCGAGAAACCATGGATTGATGCTTGTTGGTGGAGGGGGAGTATAAACTTTACCATTCTATTTGGGAACCGCCTATAATGTGTGTAGCATGGAAGATATCGCCATCTCTTGGTTGTTATGTTGACAATGAAAGTATACCGCTCAAAATATTATTTATCTCTATTTCAAAATCAAGCTCTGACACCTCTACAAATCCCTGCTTTCCTCTGCGAAGGGCCTATCTATTTACTTTTATGTTGAGTCATCACCCTTTATTAAAAAGCACCAGCTGGAGAGCACTGTTGTCATTTGCATCCATTACTATTAATTTATATTGGGTATGACTGGATATCTTTTACCATGAATTACAATGTCTAGTCAGTCCTTGATCTTTAAAGGTGCTCTGCATTTATGTTTTGCGGTCTCAGAAAGGGCTAGCGAGATACCATCTTGTTATATCATATTATGATTGTTTTGAGAAAGTGTTGTCATCCGAGATTTATTATTATTGCTCGCTAGTTGATTATGCCATTGATATGAGTAAACATGAGACCTAAGTGTTATTGTGAATATGGTTAGTCATAATCTTTGCTGAAAACTTGAATGTTGGCTTTACATATTTACAAAAACAAGAGCAAACAGAGTTTGTAAAAGTTTTTCTTTATCACTTTCAGTTTATCAACTGAATTGCTTGAGGACAAGCAAAGGTTTAAGCTTGGGGGAGTTGATACGTCTCCGTCGTATCTACTTTTCCAAACACTTTTGCCCTTGTTTTGGACTCTAACTTGCATGATTTGAATGGAACTAACCCGGAGTGACGCTGTTTTCAGCAGAATTGCCATGGTGTTATTTATGTGCCGAAACAAAAGTTCACGGAATGACCTGAAACTTCACGGAGCTTATTTTTGGAAGTAATAAAAAATATTGGCGAAAGAATCAAGGTCAGGGGGCCCACACCCTGGGCACGAGGGTGGGGGGCGCGCCCTACCCCCTGGGCGCGCCCCCTGCCTCGTGGGCCCCCTGGAGCTCCACCGACCTCAACTCCAACTCCATATATTCGTGTTCGGGGAGGAAAAATCGGGGAGAAGGATTCATCGCGTTTTACGATACGGAGCCGCCGCCAAGCCCTAAAACCTCTCGGGAGGGCTGATCTGGAGTCCGTTCGGGGCTCCGGAGAGGGGAATCCGTCGCCGTCGTCATCATCAACCATCCTCCATCACCAATTTCATGATGCTCACCGCCGTGCGTGAGTAATTCCATCGTAGGCTTGCTGGACGGTGATGGGTTGGATGAGTTTTATCATGTAATCGAGTTAGTTTTGTTAGGGTTTGATCCCTAGTATCCACTATGTTCTGAGATTGATGTTGCTATGACTTTGCTATGCTTAATGCTTGTCACTAGGGCCCGAGTGCCATGATTTCAGATATGAACCTATTATGTTTTCAAGAATATATGTGAGTTCTTGATCCTATCTTGCAAGTCTATAGTCACCTACTATGTGTTATGATCCGGCAACCCCGAAGTGACAATAATCGGGACCACTCCCGGTGATGACCATAGTTTGAGGAGTTCATGTATTCACTATGTGTTAATGCTTTGGCCCGATACTCTATTAAAAGGAGGCCTTAATATCCCTTAGTTTCCATTAGGACCCCGCTGCCACGGGAGGGTAGGACAAAAGATGTCATGCAAGTTCTTTTCCATAAGCACGTATGACTATATTCAGAATACATGCCTACATTACATTGATGAATTGGAGCTAGTTCTGTGTCACCCTATGTTATGATTGTTACATGATGAACCGCATCCGGCATAATTCTCCATCACCGATCCAATGCCTACGAGCTTTTCATATATTGTTCTTCGCTTATTTACTTTTCCGTTGCTACTGTTACAATCACTACAAAACCCAAAAATATTACTTTGCTATCGTTACCGTTACTTCCATACTACTTTGGTACTAAATACTTTGCTGCAGATACTAAGTTATCCAGGTGTGGCTGAATTGACAACTCAGTTGGTAATACTTGAGAATATTCTTTGGCTCCCCTTGTGTCGAATCAATAAATTTGGGTTGAATACTCTACCCTCGAAAACTGTTGCGATCCCCTATACTTCTGGGTTATCACCCCTCTTTCTTCTAATGACCATCGGTATTTTACTCGAAGCTATATTTTTATTCGTCACATACTATGTGTTTTGCTTGGAGCGTATTGTATGATATGAGTATTTGCTGGTTTTATTTTGTGTTTTAAGTCTTGATCCCTTGCTGGACACACCTATTTGAGAGAGCCAAAATTATGTCATGATTTGTTAGAATTGCTCTCTATGCTTCACTTAAATTTTTATGAGCTATGGACTTGCTCTAGTGCTTCACTTATATCTTTTTGAGCACAGTGTGCTTTAGTATTTTTGAAGAAATACTCTCTTGCCTCACTTAGATTTATTTGAGAGTTAGTAAAAATTTCAAGAAATTCTCTCTTGCTTCACTTAAATTATTTTGAGAGAAAGGAAAAAATTATGCTCATGATCTTCACTTATATTTGTTTGAGCTTATGAAAAGCAACACATGAAAATTAGTCCCAGAGTGATAGATATCCAAAAAGGATATAATAAAAACTTTCATGAAGATCATTGGACAAAATAAACTTGATTCTTGGTAATAGTTTTGAGATATGATGATGTGATATGTGAGTTATGTTGATGAGTAATTATGCTTTAGTAAGAATATTGGTGTTAAGGTTTGTGATTCCCTATGCAAGCACGAAAGTCAATAGTCATGCAATGAAATTATATCCTACTTATGGTGCATTATTCGGTGTTAATTATGCTTAATGCTTGCTTATGAGATTATTCGTTTCTTGGTTGGTCGCTTCTCAATCTTTTGCTAGCCTTCATTTTGCACTAAGTATGATCTCTACTTGTGCATCCAAAACCCTTTAAACCAGTTTTGCCACATGAGTCCACTATATCTACCTATATGCGGTATTCTTTTGCCGTTCTAAGCAAATTGCATGTGCCATCTCTAATTTTCAAAATAAACTTCTCTTTTGTGTGTTCGTTTCGCTCGAGGAATGGCTAATATTTTCCATGCTGGATGTGTTATTCTCACGATGAGTGTTTATTCACTTGTCATTGCACGAGAGTAAGGCAAAGGTTTTAGGGATGCCCAGTCCCGAAATGAAAAAAAAATGAATTTACTTTATGTTGTAAAATAATAAATTCCTTGGAAAGTGTTGGTATGGAGGGCAACCGTGGATACAGCTAGCCATGGAAAGTGAAAGTATGGTGGAAAAAGGAATAAACTTAATTTTCTGTTTGGGAACCGCCTATGATATATCTAGCATGGAAAGTGTTGGAAACTCTAAGTCGTTTTCGTTGGTGGGATGGATACACCTCCCAAAATGTTTTTATCTCTAAGTTTTTCGCTTTGAGCTTTGGCACCTCTACAAATCCCTACTTCCCGCTGTGAAGGGCCTTTCTTTTACTTTATGCAATTTTTATTTTGAATTTGAGTCTCCATCTTCTTTTATAAAAGCACCAATTAGGAGGCAATATGATCGTACTTAAGTATTGGGTGTAGCTAATTGATACGTCTCGAACGTATCTATAATTTTTATTGTTCCATGCTATTATATTATCCATCTAGGATGTTTTATATGATTTTTGGGACTAACCTATTAACCTAGAGCCCAGTGCCAGTTTCTGTTTTTTCCTTGTTTTTGAGTATTGCAGAAAAGGAAAACCAAATGGAGTCCAATTGACCTGAAATTTGACGGAGATTATTTTTGGACCAAAAGAAGCCCACGGAGCATCGGAGATGGACCAGAAGAGTCCCGAGGCACCCACGAGGGTGGGGGCGCGCCCTACCCCCTGGTTGCGCCCCCTACCACGTGGCCGCCTCGGAGACCCCCCCTGACTTGTCCCGACGCCAAAACCTCTTATATATACAAAAAAATCCAGAACATAACCTAGATCGGAAGTTCCGCCATCGCAAGCCTCTATAGCCACCAAAAACCAATCGGGACCCTGTTTTGGCACCCTGCCGGAGGGGGGATCCCTCACCGGTGGCCATCTTCATCATCCCGGCGGTCTCCATGACGAGGAGGGAGTAATTCACCCTCGGGGCTGAGGGTATGTACCTGTAGCTATGTGTTTGATCTCTCTCTCTTGTTCTTGATTTGGCACGATCTTGATGTATCGCGAGCTTTTCTATTATAGTTGGATCTTATGATTTTTCTCCCCCTCTACTCTCTTGTAATGTATTGAGTTTTCCCTTCGAAGTTATCTTATCGGATTGAGTCTTTAAGGATTTGAGAACACTTGATGTATGTCTTGAATGTGTGTATCTGTGGTGACAATGGGATATTCACGTGATCTACTTGATGTATGTTTTGGTGATCAACTTGCGAGTTCCGTGACCTTGTGCACTTATGCATAGGGGTTGGCACACATTTTCGTCTTGACTCACCGGTAGAAACTTTGGGGCACTCTTTGAAGTTCTTTGTGTTCGTTGAATAGATGAATCTGAGATTGTGTGATGCATATCGTATAATCATACCCACGGATACTTGAGGTGACATTGGAGTTATTCTAGTACGGACTCTATGATAGATCGAACGGAAAGAATAGCTTCGTGTTATTTTACTACGGACTCTTGAATAGATTGATCAGAAAGAATAACTTTGAGGTGGTTTCGTACCCTACCATAATCTCTTCGTTTGTTCTCCGCTATTAGTGACTTTGGAGTGGCTCTTTGTTGCATGTTGAGGGATAGTTATATGATCCAATTATGTTAGTATTGTTGAGAGAACTTGCACTAGTGAAAGTATGAACCCTAGGCCTTGTTTCAACGCATTGCAATATCGTTTGTGCTCACTTTTATCATTAGTTACCTTGCTGTTTTTATATTTCAGATTACAAAAACCTATATCTACCATCCATATTGCACTTGTATCACCATCTGTTCGCCGAACTAGTGCACCTATACAATTTACCATTGTATTGGGTGTGTTGGGGACACAAGAGACTCTTTGTTATTTGGTTGCAGGGTTGCTTGAGAGAGACCATCTTCATCCTACGCCTCTCACGGATTGATAAACCTTAGGTCATCCACTTGAGGGAAATTTGCTACTGTCCTACAAACCTCTGCACTTGGAGGCCCAACAACGTCTACAAGAATAAGGTTGCGTAGTAGACATCACTAATATGCGAGTGTGTTTCATGAATGGATCAATGGTTGAGCATGATGGGCTAGGGATAACTTATTTCACGTTGATATTTTGAAAGACATGGTTGCTTGTTGATATGCTTGAGTATTTAAATTATCATGTCAAAACTAGACTATTGTTCTGAATCACCTAAAAGTCCAAATGTCCATGCTATAAACAAAAGAATATAATATGACATGTTAGGCACCATTCCACATCAAAAATTCTGTTTTCACCACTTACCTACTCGAGGACGAGTAGTAGTTAAGCTTGGGGATGCTGATACGTCTCCAACGTATCTATAATTTTTGATTGTTCCATGATGTTATATTATCAATCTTGGATGTTTTATAATCATTTTATAGTCATTTTATATCATTTTTGGTACTAACCTATTGACATAGTGCCAAATGCCAGTTGTTGTTTTCTGCATGTTTTTTACATCGCAGGAAATCAATATCAGACGGAGTCCAAGTGCAACAAAACTTTGCGAAGATTTTTTATGGACCAGAAGACACATAATGGGCCCTGGCTGCGCCTGCGGGGTGCTCCGAGGAGAGCACAACCCACCAGGGCGCGCCAAGAGGCCCAGGCGCGCCTTGGTGGGTTGTGCCCACCTCGGGTGCCCCCCCCGGACCGCCTCTTTGCTCTATAAATACCCCAATATTCCCAAAACCCTAGGGGAGTCGACGAAATATTGATCCAGCCACCGTAGAGTCCAGAACCACCAGATCCAATCTAGACACCATCTCGGATGGGGTTCGCCACCTCCATTGGTGCCTCTCCGATGATGCGTGATTAGTTCTTTGTAGACCTTCGGGTCCGTAGTTAGTAGCCAGATGGCTTTCTCTCTCTTGCTGAATTCTCAATACAATGGTCTCTTGGAGATCCATATGATGTAACTCTTTTGCGGTGTGTTTGTTGGGATCTGATGAACTTTGAGTTTATGATCAGCTATATCTTTTTATATCCATAAAAGTATTTGAGTTTCTTTGATCTCTTTTATGCATGATCTCTTATAGCCTCGTATTTCTTCTCCGATATTTGGGTTTTGTTTGGCCAACTTGATCTATTTATCTCAATGGGAAGAGGTGCTTTGTAGTGGGTTCGATCTTACGGTGCTTGATCCCAGTGACAAAAGGGGAACCGACACGTATGTATCGTTGCTACTAAGGATAAAATGATGAGGTCTATCTCTACATAGATAGATCTTGTCTACATCATGTCATCGTTCTTATTGCATTACTCCGTTTTCTACATGAACTTAATACACTAGATGCATGCTGGATAGCGGTCGATGTGTGGAGTAATAGTAGTAGATGCAGGCAGGAGTCGGTCTACTAATCTTGGACCTGATGCCTATGAAATGATCATTGCCTGGATATCGTCATGATTATTTGAAGTTTTATCAATTGCCCAACAGTAATTTGTTTACCCACCGTTTGCTATTTTTCTCGAGAGAAGTCACTAGTGAAACCTACGGCCCCCGAGTCTCTTTCTCATATATTTGCCTTTGCGATCTACTTTTTATTTGCATTTATTTTCAGATCTATTAAACCAGAAATACAAAAATACCTTGTTACGTTTTATTCTCATTTATTTTATTTGGCGTTCGATCTATCAATCTACTACAATTTCCTCACGTCCGTTTGCCCATCTTGGGGCGCCGCTACCCGAAAGGGATTGACAACCCCTTTTACACGTCGGGTTGCGAGGATTTGTTATCTGTGTGCAGGGGCTGTTTACGTTGTGTTGCTTGGTTCTCCTAATGGTTCGATAACCTTGGTTTCTTCACTGAGGGAAATACCTACCGTCGCTGCGCTGCATCATTCGTTCCTCTTTGGGGAAATACTGACGTAGTCCTAGCCGACATCAGGCTTCTCTCCGTGGTGGCGCCTAGTGCAGTCTACGTGTGGGACGTCGGTTGCACGAGGGCACGACGGTAGGATGGCTGGTCCGGTGGAGCTTGGAGGTCAGTGGGCTTCCTATGCACTGCCATGCGGTGCCGCTCAACGCATGCGTAGCAGAATCATGCAACAACGGGGCTCGATGGTGCATCTCCGATGCGTGCGGCAGCAGGGCTCAGCGAACAATGGTTTGGTGTGCGGCCAATAGTGATGCATCCATGGCTTATGGATCGGCCACAAGCACGAGGTAGTGGTGTGGTTTCATCTTGGACGACTTGCCTCAGTACTTATTGTTCGTCTACGATGAGATGGATGGCGAAAGCTATGTTTGGATATTTTCCATGCTGACGATGGTGATGCATTTGGGCATCGTTACCTCGTTGAAGGTGTCGTCAATACCGTTCTTGCCTACCCGCCTGTTGCTCCGGGGGAAACCCTAGGTTCGGGTGATCTCAGATCGGACGCTGATGCCAATGATGTTGTTTTACTCTCTTGGGAGCATCGTCTTGGAGTTTGCATCGGTTAGGTGGCCCGGTGGATGTTGGTAGGTTCATGTTCCGGCGTATGCTTCCATGTTTTACCGGTGCTCTTGTGGGTGGATGAGGGATCAAGCATAGCGTAGCGGTAGGTGGCTGAGATCCTTCTTGAGATGTCGCGCTACGAAGATGGTGCATGGCAATTTGCCGGTGATAAATCGTCGCCTTGGTGGGACAATGATATCTCATGTTTGTGTTGTCTAGGATGCCCAGATTTATCACTAACAGACACTGGCGAAGGAAGCGTGAGACTGTCGGGTTGTCTCTAAGGTGGGATTTTGGTGATAGCGTCTTCTCTCGCCCAACGATCAATGGCTCCGTGACATACTATTCGCTTGGTCTGTGCATGGTTTACAACTCGCGTGGATATCGCGTCTGGACTATACACGCTTACATCATTTTCGGTGGTTGCAACCTCTCGATGAGGATGTTCCTAAAAAAAACCTTCTCGATGAAGATCAACGTTGCTCCTTTTTTCTTTTTCATCCGCCTATACAGGGCGTCGGTCTTCTATGGCTTCGCTATTTGCCGGCGTGATCTTTTATGTGCGTTTGTGTTGGTTGTGTGCATCCTAACTATGCAGAGGCGAAGTGTATGCTCATGGTGTTTTGTATTTCTTTAATGCTTCATTATGAGTTAATAAAAGCACTCTTTAAAAAAAAATAAGAAGTCAACAAGCTTAACACGGCGAGAATGACTTCTCTTGGAACAATCAGCCATGCTTTATTACTGATTAGGGATGTTTTCAGCAATGACAATCGGATCATGAGAGTATCCTGACCACACATGTCCCATGCCTAGCCAACTTGTGAGTTTCAGAATTTGAGCTTCTATGTTCATGAACAAAAACACAAGACATAAAGGTCTTCATCCACTCCTTAATCTCCTTGACGACTCCACCATAATTTCCTCCAAATCCTTCATATATATATGGTTAACAGCAGCCTTGCAGTCAGAAGCAACGAAAAGATGTTGACCTTCAGCAAGTGACAATGCTTGGGCCACCAATCCACCATGATCGCAGCCCAGCGCTGCCAAGGTCCCCGACTCCGACCCAAAGGCCTGGCCCATGAGAAGCTCCGACCGCCAGGACGGGCGTCCATTCTACTAGCCTCCTTCTGCGTGAATAGCCATTGCTTGGCTTTTGGTTCGGTAGTAGCAACCAGAGATTGGGCAAGATCATCATCAACCAACGCCCACACACAGCGTGATGATGTGCAGTTTAGCAAAGAGTGCCTCCATGAATCCAGTACTCCACACATCCCACAAGCCGAGCTGTCAGCCATATGTCTATGAGCTCGAACGTCTTCTGTTGGGAGGGACTGCCGTGATAAACGCCACAGGAACATTTTGACTTTCCCCGACACCTTAGTGTTCCATAAGGTTTTCCACGATCCCTCTTCTACTGATGTCGTTGATGAGCCTGCTGCACTTTCCAGCCATGCCTCCCGACGCCGCCTAGTTTCCACTAGCATACGATATGTTGACTTGGTCGAGAAAACACCATTTCTTTCAAAGTTCCAGCTCCAGAAATCATCTGTGTTGCGTGTACATAATGGAATACTTAAGATGACCTTAGCATCCATAGGCATGAATACCTGGTTGACGCGTTGAACATCCCATGTGGCACTGGTATTGTCAATCAACTCAGCCACCCAAGTTGGTGGGTTGGCCACCCGACACCCGTACGGACGCAACATCTCGTCCCTCGGTATCCAAGTGTCTGTCCAGATGTTGGTAGTTTCACCATTGCCTATGCGTCGGATGATACCTTGCTTTAGTACGTCGCGGCCTTCGACGATTGCTCGCCATACCTGACTTGGGTGACCGCCCAGATTTGCCCGCAGTATATCTGTATCCGGGAAATAGACGCTTTTCAGGACACGTGCACTAAGGGTTTCAAGATTTTGAAGGAGTCTCCATGCTTGGCGCGCCAGCATAGATAAGTTAAAGAGCTCGAAATCCTTAAACCCGAGGCCCCCCATACTTTTCGGCTCTGTCATGGACTTCCAAGAGACCCAGTGAGGTTTTCTCTTGCCTTCCTTCGAACCCCACCAGAATTTTCTTATGAGCATATTAAGGTGTTTCACACAAACCCCTTGGTAATTTGAAGCAAGACATGGAGAAGATCGGCACAACTTGTGCCACTGCCTTTACCAGCACCTCTTTACCCGCTGTTGACATAGTTTTCTCAAGCTAACGTTGCACTTTGCTCCACAGACGGCCCTTCAGATATTTGAAAGCCCCGTTCTTTGAATTTCCTATGTCAGATGGCATGCCCAGATACTTTTCATTAAGTGTTTCGTTTGGAACATTGAGAGAATCTTTGATCACTTCCCTAGTGCTATCAGGAACACCCTTACTGAAATAGATAGATGATTTTGCCAAGTTAATCCGTTGGCCTGAAGCTTCACAATAACTGTTCAGTACCAGGTTCACCTCCTCAGCACCAACACTATTTACCTTACAAAACAGTAGGCTGTCATCAGCAAATAACAAGTGACTTACCTAGGGCGCCGTAGGTGCCACTTGTAAACCACTCAGATTGGATGACTCACTCTTGGATTTTAACAGGCACGACGGGCCCTCTGCTGCAAGAAAGAACAAGTATGGACTGATTGGGCCCCCTTGTCTGATCCCTCTTGATGGCTCAAACTCCTCCAGCTTATTTCCATTGAATAGCACCGAGAACTTGACCAAAATGACTAAGTTCATAACTATATTTACCCACCTTTCCGTGAAGCCTAGTTTCATCATCACCGCCCCCAGGTAGGGCCACTCGACTCTGGCATAGGCTTTCATCATGTCGAGCTTGAGTGCAAATGACTGGTGCTTCTTTGCTTTGTTCCTCTTCATAAAATGAAGGCACTCATAAGCTGTGATGATGTTATCAGTTATTAACCTTCCAGGAACAAAAGTTGACTGCTCTTCAGATATTATATCAGGCAAAATCACTTTCAGACGGTTAGCAATCACTTTTGAAGCAATTTTGTAGAGCACATTATAGAGGCTAATCGGTCTGAACTGAGCTAATAAGGTGGGATTTTTACCTTTGGTATTAACACCAAAACTGTTTCATTAATGCATGCTGCTGATTCTGTACCATCCACAATTCTTAAAACTACCCTTGCCACATCATTACCACACACCTCCCAGTGACGCTGAAAGAAATGGGCTGGGTATCCATCTGGGCCTGGAGCCTTTGTCGGGAATATCTGGAAAAGTGCTATTTTTACCTCCTCCTTGTATGGTACGTTCAAGGCATCATTCATTATATCAGTAACTTTGCGTGGGATAGTATCCAGGACCGGCCCCATGTTAGCTACCCCTTCTGATGTGTACAGATTTTTGTAAAAGGACGTCGCCATGGTCTCCATCTCCGTCACATTCTCTGTCAAGGCATCATTCATTATTCATGCGTATGGAATCCCTCTCGCATGATCAGTTTGTATTGCTAGCGTTACTTTGTGGGCAATATGGACTGGCCGTCGGAAGGCAATTCACGAAGGGATTTTTCAAACTCCGCAGGCTACCACTGAATTTGTCAGGAGATTCATAGCGAAACTCGAGGTGCTGGAAAATAAAAAGGAGCCCACAGCGAGAGGTGCTCTAGCTGCTCATGTTAGGCCGCGAGCTCCACCAGTAGGATGGTTTAAAATACACGTTGATGCTGGAGTCAGAACTGGGAGGAGAGGTTCAGCCGCTGCGGTCTGTAGGGATCAACAAGACAACTATCTGGGGAGTTCATCATTGGTTATTGCGGGTGTGAATGACCCAACTATCCTAGAGACTATTGCATGTCGAGAAGCGCTTGCCCTAGCTAAAGACCTCAACTTGGATAATTTGATCATCGCCTCTGATGCTAAGCAAGTGGTTAGTGACATCTCAAAGTCACGTATGGGCAGAAATGCTACAATTATTCATGAGATTAGAAGTAGAGCTTCTTCCTTCGTTTGTAATTTTATTTTTGAAGGACGTGCGGCTAATAGAAACGCACACAACCTTGTCAAATATTTACTCTCGTTAAGTCGGGCCGCAGGCCCGACTTCCCACGCTCTATGGACTTTGATGAATAAATTGGCTTTACCCCTGAGAAAAATACTAGCCTCCTTCTTCCACCTCCGCCTTCCCCCACCTCTTCACCGCCGGCCGCCTCCTTCCGCTTCCTAAACCCCTTCGCGGGAGCCCCTTTCCCCGCGCCATGCGGTCCCTCGCGCGGCCGCCGAGGCCGACCAAGCCCCTGCCCCCGCTCGCCGCCTTCGTCCAGTCCATGGGGTACGTGGAGGTGAAGATGCGGTGGAAGAAGGACGCGTCCTTCGACGCCGTCCCGGTGCTCGCGCACGCGCGGGACCTCCGCCCGCTCGCCGCCCTCGCGCGCCTCCTCTCCCCGTCGCCGACCCCCGTCTCCGCGGTCTCCAAGCTCCGCCGCTCGCTCGAGACCTCCGACCGCCGGGTCGCCTCCTTCCTGCGCCGCTTCCCCGCGGCCTTCGTCGAGTCCGTCGGGCCCGAGCACAACCACCCCTGGTTCCGCCTCTCGCCCTCCGCCGCGCGCCTCCAGCGGGAGGAGCGGGACGTCTTCGCCGCCCGCCGCGCCGACATCACCTCCCGCCTTCGCCGCCTCCTCCTCATGTCCCCGGCCCGCCGCCTCCCGCTCACCGTCGCGCAGGGCATGCTCTGGCACCTCGGCATCCCGGAGGACTACTTCAAGCGCCCGGATTTCGACATTGGGCAAGATGGATTCAGGATTCTGACCACCGGAGATGCTGTATTTTCCGAGGACGAGAACCATGGTAAGGAGCTGGGGCTCATCGATGATGGGAAAGATCAAGAAATGCCACTGTCGGTGCTTCAAATGGGTGCCATACGGAGGTTTGGGTCGGCAGAGGAGGTGCCCTTCCCGCTGTTCCCGTCCAAGGGTCTTCGGCTGAAGCGGAAGATTGGAGACTGGATGGAGGGATTCCAGAAGCTGCCTTACATCTCTCCCTATGCGGACTTCAGCAACATTCATCGGGGTAGCGATGTTTCAGAGAAGCGGGCGGTTGGGGTGCTCCATGAGCTGTTCAGTCTGTTTGTGACATGCTCTGCCGAGAGGCGACGGTTACTCTGCCTCAGGACACACCTGGGGCTGTCACAGAAGGTTCACCTGGTGTTTGAGCGGCACCCGCACATATTCTACTTACTGTTGAAGGAGAAAACGTGCTTTGCTGTCCTCAAAGAGGCATACATGGCTGGGGGACACACATCAATTGAGGAGCACCCCATGCTGGAGGTGCGGAGCAAGTATGCCAGGTTGATGCAGGAGTCACAGGAGATCATAAGGCGCCGGCGAAGCGGGAAGCCTGTACAGTTGGATCCTGAGGATCAAGAGAGTGAGGATTCGAAGGGTATAAATTCAGCTGCAATCCCTTCATAGGATGTTTATTATTTTTGACTGATCAGAAATAAGGAAATGGGCAATACGGCTTTTTACAGATTTTTGCAACAAGAGTGAGGGGGCTTTACCCTTGGAAGCAGCAAATTTGCATGCAAATAAAGGAGTTGTGCGCCTATGCAAAGAGGTTGGTGCAGTATCTATGATTTACCGTGTTCATCTAGAGGTTCTAGATTAGTTGACTGACACTTGGTGATAGGCTGATAGCTTTAGTCCAAATTTCTTCTGATAGATGTAGAGTGGGGTGATACATGACACAATATGCTTGGCGAATGATTTTTACTTGTTCACTGGATGCTGTTGTGACTTTCCAATGTATTTCTTGAACATCTTTTCTTCCTGCTTACAAGTGAAAACTAACAACAGAAAGTGTACAAATTCTTGATTGGGAAACTTTTTAGGAAAACGCCGCAACATCTACTGGCAAATAACTGGCAAGATCTTTTCTTAATATTAATTAAGCTTCAACCGTTTAAATGCTTGGTGTCGAAACTTTAAGGGAAAAACAAATATATTTCTTGATCATATTACGTTGGTATGTGCAGAATAAATAAATTATTGATGATATAATAGAAGTTGCTGCCTTCTAGGTGTAGTTTTGGTGTGTGGCCCAGTGTTGTTGTTTGGGGTAAGGCGAACTCGTCATATCTGACAAAACATATATAAAGATCTGAGTTGGTGGTGGTCCATTCACCCTCAGAGATTGCCTCTTAAGTCAGCAAGAAATTAGTTACTGCAATTATCATACATTCTATGTAGCAGACATATCGCGATCTCATATTTAGTTGTTGATTTGGTTGATGCATACCTCCTTTTTTTTACCTGCACAAAGTTAGAGACTACGATGACAGAAACCCTTAACCAACTCATGCAATAAAAAAACTTCTTAGCAATGCACGAGCATATATTATATGTAGCATTGCACGAGTATTTAGCTAGTCCAACAAAACATTGCTGTTATGCTTCTTAGCAGAAGTTAACGAATAAGCAAGCAGGTGAAATTAGTCTGCTGAATTAGTTTCTCTGAAAGCTACCATCTTAGACATGCATGAATTACTATAGCTTTGTTCTATAGTTAGTTACTTACTTTCCACATATAAAATTTACCAAGATTATGTGCTCTAGGATAGGTAAAATCGGCTGAACGGGCTGCGAATTTGGCTGGTGGCTAGAATAGATCACAGTACTATCTCACCATAGGTTTTGCTCCTTATCTTTTCATTGACGCTTCAGTATTCTGCAAGTTATCTTTTGAGGAGTTGCTATGAAACACTATACTATTGATTTTACAAGATGATAGTGATAGGGTCCTCACATTATACCTTCAAGATCATCATAGTAATTTTAACAATTTTAGTCATATAACTCAATATATTATTATACTATATTTTGTTGTATGCGTATAATTGGACCGCTAGTTTCATGCGGTTGATGCCGCATTTAATTATTCACTGAGAAATGCTATATATGGGTTATGTGGTACCGGCGTGAAGTTGCAAAATCGATCACAAGACATCTATTTTTAGAAGTGAACCATGTAGTTGGCACTTGGCAGCATGGAGTCTATCATTGTACGTTCCAATGATCTGGACAAGTATGAGCACTGCATATGTTTATTGATACTTCCGTATCAGAGTATTTATGTCTACTCTCTAGATGAACATCTACACCTACGACCATCAGTTAGTCTGCCCTGGCAGTTGTACATATTTGATACAAAGCTAATGAATTGCCAAAAGTGAGATATTTCTTATCGGCTGGTGCGATATTCATCTAATAGTTGTTTTTAGGGTGCTTCTCTTGGGCTGTGGTTTCTGAATCAGCGTTAGGTGCCCGGTTATGTTCGCCAGGGAAGATGTTCCTTGATGGGGCCCACCTTACCAAGGAAGATCATTGCCCTGTGCCCAGTTATGTAAAACGGTTGGCAGGTTCTCCACTCATATTAGCAATTTCTGCTCCAGATGCTGCATAGAGGAGGATGATCTTCACCTCTTTTTCCTATGCCACTTCGCAAAGGCTGCTTGGTTCTCACATCCTTTGTTTCTAAGATCAAAAGGCTTAGTACAGGACTCTAGAACTGTTCGCATAGAGAAGGATGACCTTCACCTCTTTTTCCTATGCCACTTTGCTAAGGTTGATTGGTTCTCACATCCTTGGTTTCTAAGGTCAGATAGCTTAGTACAAAAAGTTAGAACTGTTCTTGAGATCATTCATAGCCTGCTTACGTCTGATCATCCACGTGTTTCGCTTAGCAGCATTTTAACTTCTATGTGGTGTATTTCGAAGTCCAGTGATCTCTTTGCAGGAAAGCAGGATCTCCTTTTCAGGTTGTTCATGCAGCACAAGCAATCTCACATTGCTTATCCCCTGAAACCCAAGCAGATGTCATGGCTCAACGGAGCAGTGCAAGTTCGTTTTGGGGTCCCTGTTAGGCAGAAAAGTTAGAAGCATTTTCAGATACCCATGAAGGTTAATTTCCCATGCTGTAGCGGAGCAGCTTAAGTAGGAGCTTGATTTTCTGGTTGTTTTGCTTTGTATTTCAGCCGGGAAACATGTAGTAGCTGGAGTCTTGCAGTTAGTTTTCGTATTGTACTTGTGCCTGTGCTGGTGCCTTTCTGTAGTAGCTGGAGTTGGCTCGTTTATGCCTTTTGTTTTTGAGCTCGTTTTGCTGGTGATGCACTGTAATTTGCTGAAGGATACTGTTTTATCAGTTTTTACAATGAATGGAAATTGGGGACAATGCTCCTTAATTCGAAAAAAAAGGATATCCATGAAGTATACTTGAAAACATGCAAGAGATAGATTGTCCATTATCTCAGCTTATCGAGTTCTTTAGAGAGCAAGTTTTGTGTAGAATCCAACATTGCAGTTATGTCTATGTTGACATGCATTTTGTTGGATAGAAGAGAGTACTGATAATGTGGTTTGCAGGCCTGTTTTGTGAAAGCCGTGGAAAAATGCGACGACCGCTGCTCTCTTGAAAGTTGAGCTGCAAGTGATTTGCAGGCATTTAGCAGGTAATCCGAGGTTAATATAATGGTACTTTTTTTCCTGATAATAGATAGGAGGAACTTCTGTCTTTTTTCCACAGACGATTATATATCAAGGTGCATATTTCATTTTATCATTGATAGGTCTTCGGTTTCCGCAGCAAGCAAATGCCTGTTGGATGAATTGTCTGAAGCTAAAGAAACCCTGTTCACTGCTAATCTGTTATGCACCAAGCCGAGGGAGTTGGTAATATAAGAGTCTATGTGCCAGAAGTCTTAATCTCTTTACATGTTCGTGGTGAGCTAGTAAGAGAGAGAGAGAGAAATCCTGTTCACTTAATTGGTAGGCTATTTTTTCTAATCTTTCAAGTTGAGAAAGGCATGCATGGCATGTCACCTTCTGGTAAGAAGGGTGGCTTCTTCAACAGCGACCGTGTTTTCCGGAGAGGAGGGAGCCTCGCGTCGCCTCCTCGGGGCTAGAGGAGGGAACAAAGAGCAAGCGGGAGGGCCCAGCTCTCGCGACGACGATCACGTGGGATTTCATTTTATTTTTCCGTGTTGTCATGTGGAAGATAGCAAGTTAGTAACCATTAATTTGTACTTCTATGCTGATATCACTCTGTTCAGTTAAGGTGAACAGGTCCACCCTACAAACAGCCATCATAAATCTTAATCATGTCCCCACGAAGGCGAACTGGGATGTTGCTGTTACTCAAGTTCTTCAGATGATCAAAGGGAGGCAAACCGAACAACTTCATCAGCTTAGAGAAGCAATGGAGCATCACAATTGTTTCTTTAGTTTTACCTTTTGTTGCTGGTATGGTTGTCTCAGTTTAGTTGAGAAGAGAGAATTCAGAGAATGCAAAAAAAAGAGAGTGAAAAATGCACAGTATTTCTGAGTTTGCATCCTGTTGCATATGCACAGATATATGTAATCTGAATGCAAGCTTCTCTTGCTGCCATGAATGGAAGATTTTGTTAACGGAAAAGTACTCTGTTATTGTATTCATCATGGTTGCAGATTGGCAGCATTTTATTTACCTCTGAATTCTTACAAATTTCTGAAACTCAGAAAACATTGATTATGCGAGACAATGAATCCAAAGATTACCTTGACACGGTCTAGCTATGCATACTTGTAATAGAACATATACAACAAATAAATTTGCCAGCAGAGTTGGTATCATCTCCACCCGCAAGCCCAGCTATAATGCACATGCAACATTTTAGAGCACAGTGAGTGAAAGAGAAGTGAAAATGAGGCACACAAAAAATGCAGTCATATTGATATCCAATATAAAACACACAACGTGTTTGACAGTTTCGCTTCCCTATTGCTTTCCAGTACCAGGAGTAATCTAGCTGATAGATATAGGCTACAGTCTACAGCTACAAGAACAGGGAAAGCAACGCAGGCTATCGGCTGCTGATAACAGATTAAGTTTCGACAGTGATGACAATCTGAGATGCCAGCACAAGTGCACAACAGTGATAAGTTTCGACGACGATCAGATCTGGTTACTTAAAAGATGAACGATCATGATAGAGCAGAGCTGCGTCGGGCCGGGGCAAAGAAAATCAAGCCTGAATGATCATGACTGTTGGTCGGGTAGCTCACTTGACCATGGTAATGCTATAAAGTCTTGTAGTACAGTTTTTCTCTTGTTTTGGTACAGCATTGTGCAGTTTCTATTTCTTCAGTCGTATCATGCCTTGCTTGGCAGCGTTGTTTAGACTCGTCTATCTATCTTTTTTTTTCGAGAGTACGTCAATGGCGTATCATATTTTTATAGAAGGCAGAAGTTTAAATACAAGAACTTGCGAGTGATGCGAACATCAACACAAGTGAACCAAGACACCTACACCCACACCTATTCCAAAGCCTACTCTCTCACAAAATGGTCTAAAACTCCTACACCTAATCCGGCCTCCTTCCAGTCTTTGATCTCGTTCATGATGTTCCTCTGCCTGTTCTCGAAAATAACCTCCCACGGAACATGTGCGATTGATTAAGGATTTTCTCATTAAGTGCTGGCAACAAGAACTCCCTTGTGACCCAAACCGCTCTGTCAGCCTCCCCAAACCCCAGCCCCAATCTTCACAAAGCTTTGTTGCCCTCAAGGGGGTTATGTGGACTTCAAATTTGCTCATTGCAGGAACCAGTCCTAGGTCTACTCAGATGCTTCTTGGAATAGAAGATCCTTGCTGAACAATGCAGATCCAGCTCCTTGGCTCAGATGGTTTTTTCCCAGTGCTGCAGTACGCGGACGACACTGATTATTTTCCGGGGCGAGGTGGAGCAAGCTAGAGCTATTAAAAGCATCCTCACTGCTTTCTCTGAGTTCTCAGGGCTGACGATTAACTTCCAAAAAAGCACTCTGGTGCCTGTTCGTGTGCAGCAGGAGGTCATCATGGAAATTGCTAACACACTCAACTGCCCGTTTCCTCCTTTCCGTGTACATACCTGGGGCTGCCCCTCTCTTTACACAAGATCAAGCATGGTATGTTGCTGCCGGTCATTCATAAGGTTGATCGTCGACTCTCTGTTTGGTTAGCCACGTTCCTCTCTTGGGGCGGCAGGCTAACTCTTATAAATTCTGTCCTGGCTGGCATACCGAGCTACCTCATGACTTGCTTTTCTTGGCCCAAGGAATCCCTCAGTAAGCTGAACGCTCTTCTCAGGGCCTTCTTCTGGCAGGGTAAAAACACAACTAAAGGAGGACACTGCCTCGTGGCTTGGGATACAGTTACTTTGCCCCGTGCCAATGGTGGTTTGGGTGTGAGAGATCTCGAGGCCCACAATCAGGCTATGATCTGTAAGTTTGTGGCCAAAATCCTTCAATCCTCTGATATCTCTTGCTTCAGCTGGTTTGCTTCCCAGTATTGTAAGGATTCTTTGCCTCTCAAGAGACACCACAAAGATACTGCTATGTGGAAGGGTTTCAAGAGTTGCATCCCTATGGTTCTATCCTCCTCGCGCTGTTCTGTTGGCAGTGGCAGGCATGTTTCTTTCTGGCATGATCACTGGCTGGTTGATGATAGCTTGAGGCACGTCTGTCCGGTTATGTACTCCTTCGCTCGCAATCAGGATTGCTCTGTTCAGTCTCAGTTTATAGACGGGAACTGGAGCTTGCAGCTACACCCAAACCTCTCGCAGACAGCCTCCCAAGAATTGGAACTGCTTAACCAGCTTGTTGTTAACATCACCCCGGATAGCACTGGCATGGATACACGAGCCCCTGCGCTTGGAGGCAACACCCTAAGTACGCACTACTTCTACAACTTGCTTACTTTCCGGGGAGTTCTTTGGGCTCCCGCGCCCTGGATTTGGGATCCTATTATTCCTATCAAGTTCAGAATCACGTTGTGGCTAGCTTTCTGGGGACGCTTGAACACTAAGGCTAACATGGTCCGAAAAGGCTGGTCGGCAGCTGCCCCGACTGCAGGTTGTGACGTTTGCCCGGCTATGGAGACGGCTGACCATCTCATCCTTCGTTGTCGCTCTGTTGATGCCCTCTGGAATAGGGTTTCGCTGGCGCCGTTAGCACAAGAGTCACCCAACATTCAGTATTTCGTTTCACACGCGATGAATCAACTTCCCTCCAAGGCTAAATGGAATGTTGTTTTTGCGGCCTGTGCCATCACACTTTGGCAAGCTAGAAATGACCGGGTTTTCAATGCTAAATGCCGGTCAGAGTCATATATCAGGCTTCACGCTGCTAACCTGATACGTTTATGAAGCAACAGAGCCACCAAGCAACGGGACAAAGATGATCTACAGGCATGGATTACAATGCTTAATGGCTAGGCTCTGACTCTTCCTTTTCTATGCTCTTTCTCCCTTTTTCTTCTCTGCCTCCCTACAGGCTGCTTGTGGCCTTGCACCTGGGTGCGTTTCACAAGCCATGTATTTGTACTTCATGTGGCTTATGCCTCTTTTGAAATATAAGGTCGGCCATGAGCCACCTTCTTATTTTCAAAAAAAAAAATGCAGATCCAGCTCTTACAGGGTTAGGTTCGCATGTTCAAGCTGAAGATGAAGGGCAGAGAATCGATGTGCTAATCTCAGCCTCAAGTTACACTGCAACATCACCTCTGCAGGCTGAAGCTCAAGTTTTGCACCTTGCTGCTTTGCTAGCTAGCCACTCCATCTTATTCGACCAGGTGTGTATTTTTGGGACTGTGCTTCGATGCCTTAATGCATCTGCCTTTGTGCCTATGACATGCGGGCCCAACAGGTGGCTGGCCCACAGGGACCCAAAGGTAGGTGCCTTACGGCACTTAAGTTGCGTTCGGATTTTTGTAGTACAGAGCAGGAGCCACATCTGCTAACCTCTGCTTCCCTCACGAACATGTTGTTCAAAGTATAATCTGATCGTATCTTGCGTACTAGATAAATCTTGCATCTCGTGATCTGATCGTATTTCGCGTCGTCTGGATACGACCGGACTACACGATTTTGCATTCGATCCTAATGGACCGTATGTCAATCCTGTATTCTTACATGGAACGCCGGGAGGAGCCTCACGTACGGTGATTTTGCGACGAATTTCGGAATGAATTGCAGAAAACATCGACATTAAAGGCTAGGTTTGCAGAAATCACAATTCTACAGTTTTGTGCCAAAAACCACTAACTCCGAAGCTAATTTTTTGGAAAAAACACTATTGGATGGCTTAGGTCGTTTTGAACCTGATTATGACCGGTGGGTCCTATTTTTGTTGACCTGGCGTAACGGTTCCGGATAAACGTCGTTAGACTTCTTTTGCGCCAAAACCCCTTCTTAAAAAATAGAATAGCCGAGCCACCCCTCCCCGTGCGTGCTGCGCCACTTGCCCCGCTGCCGGCAGCCACTGCCCCCTTCGCCGGCAAGACTGCTCACCTACCTCTACTCCCCCCGGCGCCGGCAAGTAGCAGCAGCTCCACAACGCTTCCCCTGCGTCGGCCGAGCCACGAGCAACAGCAGCTCCACGCCTCCACCTGCTACGGCGCGACTGAGCAGCGAGTCGCCTTGGCCGACCTCCGGCGGCGCAACCACCGGGAGCAGCAGCTCTACCGCTCCTCCCCTGCGCCAGAGAGCAGTAGCAGCCCATGCAGACGAGTGACGCGAGCGCCCGGACGTCGCCGCCGTTGAGCAGAAGGAAGAGGCTGTGTCGTAGGCGTCGGGGTCGAACGCGTGGTAGTCCTGGATGTGGATGTGCAACCTCCTGGCGCCGCCCCACGCCCGTTCCTCTTGAGCGCCATCCCTGTCCGCCAATGCACGACCCCAGCGGCACCCCAGTGGCGCACCTGAGCACGACCAGACGAGGTCGTCGACTTGTCTCGGCCGGCCAGACCTCCCCGGCAACCGCAGCGCCGGAGGCCCTCGAGCCCGCCCTGCCGCATTACATCCCCGACCCGCACGACGGCCGGCCATGCCTCCCCGGCAAACTCAGCGCCGGAGGCCCTTGAGCCCGCCCTGCCACACTACATCCCCGACCCGCACGCCGACCGACCAGACCTCCCCGACCCGCTCCTGCAGTTGCCCATGTGCGGCGGATTGGGCCATGGTGGCAGGCAGCACCACACGCTAGAGAAGAGGGGGAGGAGTCCGACGGCGCGCCACCTCGCCGGCGACGGGATCCATGGCCGGCGTGGTGCTGCTCTCCCAAATCCGAAGGAGCTGATTGCTTTTTCTGTTTTTGATTGAAGGGTGTCCCTGTAAAATTACGTGGACTGTTTGGTAAATGTAGTAAATCCCTCATCTAACAACGTCTAACGTGAACTGTTATGCCACGTCACCAGGTGCGGGGCCTGCCTATCATAATCGTGCTTAAAACGAACTAAGCCATCGATTAGTGTTTTTTGCAAAAAATTAGGCTAGGAATTAGTGATTTTTGGCATAAAACTGTAGAATTGTGGATTCTGCAACCTTATCCTTTAATGTCGATGTTTTCTGCAATTCACTCCGAATTTCGCAGGCCGCAATTCGCGTGTTTTTCAAACAGTGGATCGATACCGAAGCAAAGCGCCTTCTTTGTGGGAGGTATACCAGAATGTTGTTAGGCATATCAAATGGTAGCATATTGCGGTGTTACAACCTGGGCACGCGATTCGCGAGGAAATGGGGAAAAGGGTTAGCCATTGCCGGCGACACGCACGCACGCACTGCCGGCCGGCGACACCTGTCTGTCTGCGGGACGATCAGATCATCTGTTCGGCCATCAAGATCTCGGCGCCCGGGCGGGCCGGTGGACGACGTAGGGAGACGCGGTGCTGGCCCTCGCCTTGCGCTTCTCGAGGAACCGCTGCAGCGAGCGCTTCATCGACAGCCCCCCCTGATCGCCGAGCGGCGTGGGCACCACGATGCCGCCATGATCCGGAGATGCCCTCGTCTGCCCCCGAGCGGCGCGGCAAGCCCCTTGCGCGATGCCGGCGTCGTCCATGTCTGTGATCTTCCCCGTCGTTTCCTGGTTCGCCATGGATATGATTGCCATTGCCTACAATCAACAAGGCTAGCTGTTAATTAGCCGGCCATGGCCATGGCCACCGCTCATTCATGGCGTACGTAAACGTAACGCACGTCGCGCTTGCGACATGCATCTGCATGTTGATGGACCTGTAGCTCGACCACGTCGACGGCGCACAGCACGCGCCGGTCGTAGCCAATCGTGAGGTTCCTCCGTGCCGGCGCCGGCGCCGGGGCGGGGGCCGTCGTCGGGCTTCCAAGGCGGAGGCTAAGCTCCAGGCCGTCGGCACCGCAGGCTCCCATGCCCGCGTCGTTGCCGCCGGCCATGTGTCGCCTCCTTCGATCGTCAAGCCATCGGCCGGCTGGTTATATATAGGTGGAAGACACGACGCGCGCGGCGATTTGCGCCGTGGGAATAATCTATTCTACGTGTGACCGGCGCCGGCCGTGGCGGTTCAGGCCGTTGCGCATGTGACGAATTGCTCGAAAATCTGCACGCATCGGCGCGTTGGCTAGAGTGCTCTTCCAACACACATTTCCATTCTCGGCAACGGTGTGTGGGAATTTCCACCAGCTAGCTTCACAAACAGCGTGGGCGTGGCTCCCCTGTATTTAGCGACGAGGATATACCGAGCATTGCAGATCAGAGGTCCTTGAATTAGGAAAAAAAATCTTATGCGACCCGGGTCGCACGTCCTGCATCTTAAGAGCAACTCCAAGGGGGCGACCCAAACGGACGCGTGCTTTGTCCGCTTTTCATCCGTTTGGGTTGGCCAGGCGGACGTGCTCGTCCGCATTGTGAAATGGGTCGGCTTGGCCGCCTAATGGGGAGGCTGACCCAAATATACCAGCGTGAAAAAAAACAGCTCGCACGAAATAAACATAAACAAACATAATTAAACATAAGTGGCTGGTCAAACGCCGGTCAAAGTCCACTTAAACCTAAGTAAACATTAAATTAAACATTAAAAAAATCTGCGCCCGCCTGCTGCCACCCCGCACGCTGCCCTAGACGTCGTCGGCCTTGCCCTTGCCCTTGCCCTTGCCGTCGACAGGGCCGTCGTCGGTGAGGTCGATGAAGAGCGGAGCAGGGCCAGCCCACCCGAACGCCGCCTGGTACGCTGCCAGGGCAGCCTCCTCCGGCGACTGCTGGGGCGGCGGCATTGCGACTAGCCGCGCGCGCTCCTCCTCCTCCTCGAGCCGTAGCACCCCCGCGTCGCGTTGGAGCATGGCCTCGTAGCGCATCTGCTCCTCGCCATCGGCCTGCTCCTGGCGGAGCCAGTGCTCCTTCCAGCACTCGAGGTGTGCCTCCTCCCGCGCCGGCGTCGCGGCGAAGTGGACGGGAGGAGCGCTCACCCACTCGCGATACTGTCCCGTCCATGAGTAGGCCTCCTTCGGCCAAGTGGGTGGAGGCGGGGAGCGCTTCTGCGTTGGTCCAGCTCTGGCTTGGGCTCGACGGGCGACGACGGTGGCGGTGGCAGCACGAAGAGCGGGGTGTGGACGGAGTCCCCCGCCGCCGACAGGGCAAGGGCTTGCTCCAGCCCATCCCAGTGCGCGTCCTCCTCGAGGCGGCTAGCCTCCAGCGCGTGCTGCAGGGCCTCCTCGAGGGCGGCTTGGTACTCCGCCTCCGCCTCCATGTCCTCCGGCTGCACCTGCGGGGGCCGCGGTGGGAACGGCGGCGGGACGACGTCGACACCCGAACGCCGTTGCTTCTCGTGTTCCAGGGCGAACCAAGCCTCCCAGTTGGGAGAGTCGGCGGCGTACTCGGGCAGCCGACGCTGCTCCGGCGTGAGCTGCGCGCGGCGCCTGCACACCTCCTCGTCGTGCGCCCGCTGGCTGCGCGGAACCACCGGCACCGGGATCCGCTGCGGATCCAGATGCCAATGGTGCGGCAACGTCACGTCGGGGTACGGCAGCGGCTGCCTGTACTTCCAGTGCCACCGCGCTTGGTGCACCGAGATGTGCAAACGCCGGCGACCAGGGCGGAAACGCGCCGGCGCCAGAGGAGGAGGGGGAAGGGGAGCACGGGAGGACGAGGCGCCGGGTGTGCCCTTGCCCTTGCCATTGCTACTGCCGAAGAGGCCCATGGGCGAGCTAGGGTTTGCGGTCGCAGGCGAGGAAGCAAAGGGAGTGGTGGGGGGCCAGATGTGGACGGGGAGAAGTGGATGAGGCCGGCCCCGCCGCACGCGTGCTTAAAAAAGGACGCTTCCACTGGCTGACTAGTGGGCCCTTTGTCGGTGGTCGTCATTAATAAGACGACGGGTGGCGGTTGGGTGGCCTACAGGTGGGGTCGCGGCGGACGGCGAGGGGACGCGCGGCGCGTCCGCGCCGATGCATTCCATGCGCAATTTTGGGCCGGAAATGGGTCGGCGCGGACGCCAGGCGGACGCGATTTGCGTTTGGGTCGGCGCGTTGGGCCTCCACTTTTGTCCGCGCCGACCCAAACGGACGCGGGCGGACGAAATGGGTCGCCCCATTGGAGTTGCTCTAAGACCCGCTTCTGGTAACGACACCTGGAAAAACGGATCTCAAAGCATTCTCTCTTTCTTCCTCCTCTGGTCTCTCTCTCGTCTCTGTTTCTCCTCTGTTGAGCAGCAGTAGAACCAGCGTGAACTGCAGCCAGAGCACATCCAACCGCCGACACCATCCTCAGCAACTTCTCCTCCATCGTTGCTGCTCTCCGTCCCAGCGTCTCCTCCCATGCCGCACCATTCGAGAAGCAGTCGCAGAATCATGACGTTTCCATGGCCAGCTGGCCACCATCAACCCAAGACCTCCGTCGCCATCGCCGCCGCCGTCGTCGCATCTGGAGCAGCCGAGGCGATGCAAGATACTCGCATCGGGGTGTGAAACGAGGAAACGATACAGGGAGGTAGACGGTCTTGAACTCAAGCCCCAAGGGCAGCGGCGAGCCCGTGAATTAGTCGAGGAGGACAGCGACGAGAGGAGAAACTGAGGATGGAGTTAGGCCAGAGGAGGAAGAAAGGGAGATGTGCTTTGAGATCCGTTTTTCCAGGTGTCATTATCAGAAGTGGGTCTTACGATGCAGGACGTGCGACCCAGGTCGCATAAGATTTTTTCCCTTGAATTATTTCGTGAGAGGTGTCATGTAGGTCCACAAACAACAAAAAGTGCAAGTATAATATGTAAATACGCGATACATTTGAAATAGTTTGAGGACCTAAATGACACCTCTAAATAGTTTAAGAACCTAGACGACACACATATTGCATTTCGAGGACCTAAATGACGAATTTTATAGTTTGAGGACCTACGTGACACCTTTAAAATAGTAAAGACCTAGGTTGCACTTCACTCTAGATCGGCTTTCATCCTGATGAGCATACTGAAGACGACATTGTGTGGAAGCACACGGCTAATGGACACTACTCGGCGGTCTTCGCCTACAAGGGCAATTTCTGGGTATGACATTTTCTCATGAAACAAATGGTCTGGAAGGCTTGGGCGCCAGGAAAGGTCAAGTTCTTCGCCTGGTTAGCCTTGCAGGACCGGATTTGGACCACCAACAGGTTGGCCAAGCGTGGGTGGCCAAATAGCGGTCTTTGCCCTCTCTGCAAGAGGGAGCAAGAATCGGGGCCTCACCTTTTCTACAAAATGTTGCTTCACCATAGGGCTCGGAAACTTAGTCATTGAGAAGATAGGGCTTGCCCACCTGGATGCATCTACTTCGCACACGGATGGCTCCGTCGAGGAATGGTGGGCCAATAGAACCGTCGCGAACACCCCAAATAGGAAGGCCATGGCTTCCCTCGCCATGCTTGTTTCTTGGATTATTTGGAACGAAATGAACTCCAAAGACTTCCATCAAAACAGCGCCCCATCGATGATTTTGCTCAATAACATTCTAACGAAGGCGCATCTTTGGGCTATGGCGGGTGTGAGGAAACTACGGAAAATTCTAGTGCGGGAGTAATTGACATGTGACTTGTTGTATGTGTAACGATTGTAAAACAAACAAACCCTATTCCCTCTTAATGAAATGATGAGGCAAACCTTGTGT
Source organism: Triticum aestivum (assembly GCF_018294505.1). NCBI lineage: Eukaryota > Viridiplantae > Streptophyta > Magnoliopsida > Poales > Poaceae > Triticum > Triticum aestivum. Next base: position 492,132,254 of record NC_057808.1, on the reverse strand, counting down.
CTCCGTTTAAAAAAGATCAAGTGATCTTTTGTGTGTGTGTGGAAAACCAAGTGATAATTTTTTGGCGCTGATCAAGCATTTTTCTTTAAAATTTTGAACCAAAAAGGTAATGAAATATTTATTTGTGATACGGAGGAAGTACATTAGTGATGGAGTTTCATGATGGTAGAGACGGGCAAAGTTAGAACTTTGATTAATTTGGAATGGAGTAATTAGGCTAGACATTCAGAATGTCTCCTCTGTTTGGGGCTGGACAACAAAGATGCGATGCACAAATTCATCTACACGATAAATATGCACACTACACAACCCCCTCACTTGTAGTGAACTTTGAGGACAGTTTCAACTAACAAGTAAGTAGCGGAATAACGCAAACAACATGCACATTTGACACATGATTTAACATAGAAAACGTCCTCAACTTGAGGAGTAAAAACCACAGGTATGGACCGACTGGTCCAGACAACTTCACTATAAGAAAGATGATACAAAATATTCTCTAGAACCTCTAGAGAGATTTACAACAACCACAAGAGGCAAGATTTCAGCAAAGCAGAGTTTACACAGCTTCTGTCCCCTTCAGTATTTTAGTATTTTGTAAACTGCTAAACCAAATAGCACAAAATTTGGTAGACAAGTAGACACATGAGTTCCTTAGATCCCTCAAAATTTCAGCTCAGTCGGACAACATTTGCCTACCCAAACTGTTCGTCTCTCAAAGGTACTCTGTTCTGAAACTGCAGCAGTCCAAGCTGACAAAACTACTCAAATCCGATGCTCCACTGACCTTCAAACTAGCTAACCAGATCGAAGTACTCAAAGTAAGGAATGCGCCTAGCAAGTTTGGGTTCAATCCAAGCACTATTGTGCCTCTAGTCACCAGCTTGAACATTGTCTAGTCAGATGCAGCAGATCTGGACAGAACCTCCACTTCTTCTTCTTCCTCTCTCTCTCACGTGTTGTATTCTTGTTGTGTGATGTCTCTCACTGTCACGAATGGCAGCCACCACTAGTAGGGGGTGGAGTGGCTAGGGTTTCTCCTTGCCTTTCTTCACTAGGAAGCACTCTCAACCATTGGATGCAGGGACGATCAATAACTGACATGTATTAGACTTTTGGGCTGATGATGGGCTGCCAACACACCTTCATGTGGAGGGGCTTAGCTCAACAAACTCCCCTCCCAACATCATGGAGGGTATCACCGCCTTCCGGCAGCCATGCCAGCGAGCCGGCGACATACTTCAAGCTTCTTCTTGTCACCACCTTGGTCAACATATCAGCCCCATCATATCGGTGTGAAAATATGATAGCGAACTTCAATATGCTTAGCCCTTGAATGAAATATTGCATTCACTACTCAAGTGGATGACACTTTGATTGTCACAAAACAACACATACTTGTCTTGCTTAAAACCAAGCTCACAAGGCAACTGTTCAACTATAATAGCTCTTTGCTTGTCTCTGTTACTGCAATGAATTCAGCTTCAGTTGTATTCAATGCCACACACTTCTAAAACCTACTTTGTCGTGACACCGTTCCTCCTGCATAGGTAACCAAGTAACCTGGAGTAGTCTTCATTTTGCCAACATCTCTAGCCATGCCAGAATCTAAAGAAGCAATCAACTTGTGCTCACCACCACCAAAGCAAAGCTTCATATTAGTGTTGTCCCGAAGATATCTCAAAATCCACTTCACAACTTCCCAATGAGGTCTTCCTGGATGACATAAATCTCCTCACAGTACTAATCGCATGAGTTATGCCAGGCCATGTACACACCATAACATACATCAGACTCCCAAACGCTGAAGCATAATGAACATTATGCATTTCCTTTTTCTTCTCATCAGTGCTAGGACATTGCTTGGTGCTCAACTTGAAATGGGCTGCTAGTGGACAACTCATAACTTTAGCATTGTCCATCCTAAACTTTTGAAGTACCTTCTCAATATACTTCTCTTGAGACAAGTACAGCTTGTTAGAATTCATGTCTCTCTCAATTCTCATCCCGAGAATATTCTGTTGGGAAACGTTGCATGGAAAACAGAAAAAATTCTACGCACACGCAAGATCTATCCATGGAAATGCATAACAACGAGAGGGGATAGTGTGTCTACGTACCCTCGTAGACCATAAGAGGAAGCATTTGTTAACGCGGTTGATGTAGACAAACTTCTTCGTGCTCCAACCGATCGAGTACCGAACGTATGGCACCTCCGCGTTCAGCACACGTTCAGCTCGGTGACGTCCTCTGCCTTCTTGATCCAGCAAGACAACGAGGTAGTGGATGAGTTCCGGAAGCACGACGGTGTGGTGACGGTAATGGTGAAGCTATCTCCGCAGGGCTTCGCCTAAGCACTACAAAAATATGATCGGGGTGTAAACGGTGGAGGGGGGCGCCGCACACGGCTAAGACAATGTTCTGGTGTGCTAGGCGCCCCCCTCTCACATATATATATATATATATATATATATATATAGGTGGGGGAGGAGGGAGCAGCCAGGAGGGCGCCCCAAGTAGGCCAAATTCTACTTGGGGTCTCCTCCCAAGTGGTGCCCCCTTGCCATGTTTAGGTGCGGGGGAAAGGCAGGGGAGGGAGGCGCCCCCCTTTCCTTTCTCCCATGAGAAGGGGAAGGCGGGAGGGGCTAGCCCTGCCCCCTTTCCTTCCCTAGGGCCGGCCGGCCAGGGAGAGGGGCGCACCAGCCCCCTGTGGGCTGGTCTGTCCCCACCTTGGCCCATTAGGCCCATAACACCTACAGGGGGTGCCCGGAACCCCTTCCGGTGACCCGATGAGTACCCAGTGCACTCTGAAACTATTCTGGTGTCCTAATACCATCGTCCTATATATCAATATTTACCTCTTGACCATTTCGAGACTCCTTGTCATGTATGTGATCTTATCCGGGACTCCGAACAACATTCGGTCACCAAAACATATAACTCATATAACACTATATCATCGACGAACGTTAAGCGTGCGGACCCTACGGGTTCGAGAACTATGTATACATGACCGAGACACCTCTCCGGTCAATAACCAATAGCTACCGAAACCTGCATGCCCATATTGGTTCCTAAATATTCTAGGAAGATCTTTATCGATCGAACCGTAATGACAACATACGTAATTCCCTTTGTCCATCGGTATGTTACTTGCCCGAGATTCTATGTCGGTATCTTCATACCTAGTTCAATCTCATTACCGGCAAGTCACTTTACTCATTCTGTAATACATCATTCTGTAACTAACTCATTAGTCACTTTGCTTGCAAGGCTTCTTATGAAGTGTATTACCGAGAGGGCCCAGAGATACCTCTGCGATACTCGGAGCGACAAATCCTAATCTCGATCTATGCCAACTCAACAAACACCTTCGGAGATACCTGTAGAGCATCTTTATGATCGCCCAGTTACGTTGTGACGTTTGATAGCACACAAAGTATTCCTCCGGTATCCGGGAGTTGCATAATCTCATAGTCGAAGGAATATGTATTTGACATGAAAAAAGCAATAGCAATAAACTGAACGATCAATATGCTAAGCTAACGGATGGGTCTTGTCCATCACATCATTCTCCTAATGATATGACCCCGTTATCAAATGACAACTCATGTCTATGGTTAGGAAACCTTAACCATCTTTGATAAACGAGCTAGTCTAGTAGAGGCTCACTAGGGACACGGCATTTTTTAATGTATCCACACATGTATTTAAGTTTCCGGTCAATACAATTCTAGCATGAATAATAAACCTTTATCGTGATTTAGGAAATATAGTAATAAATATTTTATTATTGACTCTAGGGCATATTTCCATCAGTCTCCCACTTGCACTAGAGTCAATAATCTAGTTCACATCGCCATGTGATTAACACTCATAGTTCACATCGCTATGTGGCCAACACCCAAAGAGTTTACTAGAGTCAATAATATAGTTCACATCACCATGTGATTAATACCCAAAGAGTACTAAGGTGTGATCATGTTTTGCTTGCGAGAGAAGTTTAGTCAACGGGTCTGTCACATTCAGATCCGTATGTATTTTACAGATTTCTATGTCTACAATGCTCTGCATGGAGCTACTCTAGCTAATTGCTCCCACTTTCAATACGTATCCAGATTGAGACTTAGAGTCATCTAGATCGGTGTCAAAGCTTGCATCGATGTAACCCTTTACGATGAACTCTTTATCACCTCCATAACCGAGAAACATTTCCTTAGTCCTAAGGATAATTTTGACCACTGACCAGTGATCTACTCCTGGATCACCATTGTACCCTCTTGCCAAACTCATGGCAAGGTACACAATAGGTCTGGTACACAGCATGGCATACTTTATAGAACCTATGGCTGAGGCACAGGGAATGACTTTCATTCTCTCTCTATCTTCTACCATGGTCAGGTTTTGAGTCTTACTCAACTTCACACCTTACAATACAGGCTAGAACTCCTTCTTTGACTGATCCATTTTGAACTCCTTCAAAATCTTGTCAAGGTATGTACTCATTGAAAATCTTATCAAGCGTCTTGATCTATCTCTATAGATCTTGATGCCTAATATGTAAGCAGCTTCACCGAGGTCTTTCATTGAAAAATTCTTATTCAAGTATCATTTTATGCTATCTAGAAATTCTATATCATTTCCAATCAGTAATATGTCATCCACATATAATATCAGAAATGCTACAGAGCTCCCACTCACTTTCTTGTAAATACAAGCTTCACCATAAGTTTGTATAAAACCATATGCTTTGATCACCTCATCAAAGCGTAATTCCAACTCCGAGATGCTTGCACCAGCCCATAGATGGATTGCTGGAGCTTGCACACTGTTAGCACTTTTAGGATCAACAAAACCTTCTGGTTGCATCATATACAACTCTTCCATAAGAAATCCATTAAGGAATGCAGTTCTGACGTCCATTTGCCAGATTATAAAATGCGGCAATTGCTAACATGATTCGGACTGACTTAAGCATCGCTACGGGGTGAGAAAGTATCATCATAGTCAACCCCCTGAACTTGTTGAAAACCTTTCACGACAAGTCGAGCTTTGTAGATAGTGACATTACTATCAGCGTTTTTCTTCTTCTTGAAGATCCATTTATTCTCAATGGCTTGCCGATCATCGGGCAAGTCCACCAAAGTCCACACTTTGTTCTCATACATGGATCCTATCTCAGATTTCATGGCCTCAAGCCATTTATCAGAACTTGGGCTCATCATAGCTTCTTCATAGTTCGTAGGTTCGCCATGGTCTAATAACATGACTTCCAGGACAGGATTACCATACCACTCTGGTGCGGAACGTGCTCTGTTCGACCTACGAGGTCCAGCAGTAACTTGATATGAATTTTCATGATCATCATCATTAGCTTCCTCTCTAGTTGGTGTAGGCATCACGGGAACGGATTTATCTGATGTGCTACTTTCCAAATTGAGAGAAGGTACAATTACCTCATCGAGTTATACTTTCCTCCCACTCACTTCTTTCGTGAGAAACTCCTTCTCTAGAAATGATCCATTAATTCTTGGCAACAAAGATCTTGCCTTCGGATTTGTGGTAGAAGGTGTACCCAATTGTTTCCTTAGGGTATCCTATAAAGACACACTTCTCCAATTTGGGTTCGAGCTTATCAGGCTGAAGCCTTTTGACATAAGTGTCGCAACCCCAAACTTTAAGAAAGGACATCTTAGGTTTCTTGCCAAACCATAGTTCATACGGTGTCGTCTCAACGGATTTAGACGGTGCCCTATTTAACGTGAATGCGGATGTCTCTAATGCATAATCCCAAACGATAGTGGTAAATTGGTAAGAAACATCATAGATCGCACCATATCTAATAAAGTACGGTTACGACGTTCGGACACACCATTACGCTGTGGTGTTCTAGGTGGCGTGAGTTGTGAAACAATTCCACATTGTTTTAAATGAAGGCCAAACTCATAACTCAAATATTCGCCTCTGCGATCAGATCGTAGAAACTTTATTTTCTTGTTATGATGATTCTCCACTTCACTCTGAAATTCTTTGAACTTTTCAAACGTTCCAGACTTGTGTTTCATCAAGTAGATATACCATACCTACTCAAATCATCTGTTAAGGTGAGAAAATAACGATACCCGCTGCGTGCTTCAACACTCATCGGACCGCAATATGTATTATTTCCAACAAGTCATTAGCTTGCTCCATTGTTCCGGAGAACGGAGTTTTAGTCATCTTGCCCATGACGCATGGTTCGCAAGTATCAAATGATTCATAATAAGTGACTCCAAAAGTCCATCCGCATGGAGTTTCTTCATGCGCTTTACACCAGTATGACCTAAACGGCAGTGCCATAAGTATGTTGGACTATCATTATCAACTTTGCATCTTTTGGCATCAATATTATGAATATGTGTATCACTACGATCAAGATTCAATAAACCATTCACATTGGGTGTATGACCATATAAGGTTTTATTCATGTAAGTAGAACAACAATTATTATCTGACTTAAATGAATAACCGTTGCAATAAATATGATTTAATCATATTTTTTCTCAACGCAAACACCAAATAACATTTATTTAGGTTCAACACTAATCCCGAAGGTAGAGGGAGTGTGCGATGGTGATCATATCAACCTTGGAATCACTTCCAACACACATCACCACCTCGCACTTAACTAGTCCCTGTTTATTCTGCAACTCCTGTTTCGAGTTACTAATTTTAGCAACTAAACTGGTATCGAATACCCAGGGTCTACTACGAACACTAGTAAGGTACACATCAATAACATGTATATCAAATGTACTTTTGTTCACTTTGCCATCCTTCTTATCCTACAAGTATTTGGGGCAGTTTTGCTTCCAGTAACCATTTCCTTTGCAGTAGAAGCACTCAGTTTCAGGCTTGGGTCTAGCTTTGGGCTTCTTCATGGGATCAACAACCCATTCTTCTTGAAGTTCCCTTTCTTTCCCTCGCCTTTTTTCTTGAAACTAGTGGTCTTGTTAACCATCAACACTTGATGTTCTTTCTTGATTTCTACCTTTGCTGATTTCAGCATCACGAAAAGCTCGGGAATCGTTTTCGCCATCCCTTGCATATTTAGTTCATCACGAAGTTCTAGTAGCTTGGTGATAGTGACTAGAGAACTCTGTCAATCACTATCTTATCTAGAAGATTAACTCCCACTTGATTCAAGCGATTGTAGTATCCAGACATTTTGAGTACATGCTCACTGGCTAAGCTATTCTCCTCCATCTTGTAGGCAAAGTACTTGTCAGAGGTCTCATACCTCTCAACATGGGCATAAGTCTGAAATACCAATTCCAACTCTTGGAACATATTATATGTCCCATGACGTTCAAAACATCTTTGAAGCCCCGATTCTAAGCCGTAAAGCATGGCGCACTAAACTATCAAGTAGTCATCATATCGAGCTTGTCAAACATTCATAACGTATGCATCAGCTCCTGCAACAAGTCTGTCACCTAGCGGTGCATCAAGGACATAATTCTTCTGTGCAGCAATGAGGATAATCCTCAAGTTACAGACCCACTCCGTGTAGTTGTTACCATTATCTTTCAACTTAGTTTTCTCTAGGAACATATCAAAAATATAGGGGAGCTATATCGCGAGCTATTGATCTACAACAAAGATATGCAAAAACTATTAAGACTAAGTTCATGATAAATTAAGTTCAATTAATCAAATTACTAATGAACTCCCACTTATATAAACATCCCTCAAGTTATATAAGTGATACATGATCCTAATCAACTAACCCATGTCCGATCATCACGTGAGATGGGGTAGTCATCAATGGCGAACATCTCTATGTTGATCATATCTACTATATGACTCACGTTTGACCTTTCGGTCTCCAATGTTCCGAGACCATGTCTGTACATGCTAGGCTCGTCAAGTTTAAACAAAGTATTTTGCATGTGCAAAACTGTCTTACACCCGTTGTATGCAAACGTAGAGTCTATCACACCCGATCATCACGTGGTGCTTCGAAACGAAGAACTTTGGCAATGGTACTCAGGGAGAACACTTTTATCTTGAAATTTAGTGAAGGGATCATCTTATAATGCTACCACTGTTCTAAGCAAAATAAGATGCATAAAAGATAAATATCACATGCAATCAAAATATGTGACATGATATGGTCATCATCATCTTGTGCTTTTGATCTCCATCTTCAAAGCATCGTGACGATCTCCATCGTCACCGGCTCTACACCTTGATCTCCATCGTTGCATCGGGGTCGTCTCGCCAACTATTGCTAATGCATAGCGATAAAGTAAAGCAATTACATGGCGCTTGCACTTCATACAATAAAGAGACAACCTTGAAGGCTCCTGCCGGTTGTCAATATTACAAAACATGATCATCTCATACATCAATATATGTCACATCATATCTTGACCATATCACATCACAACATGCCCTGCAAAAACAAGTTAGACATCCTCTACTTTGTTGTTGCAAGTTTTACGTGCTGCTACGGGCTTCTAGCAAGAATGGTTCTTACCTACGCAAAAACCACAACGGTGATTCATCAAGTTTGCTGTTTTAACCTTCTTCAAGAACCGCCCATAGTCAAATTCGATTCAACTAAAGTAGGAGAAACAGACACCCACCAGCCACCTTTATGCAAAACTAGTTGCATGTCAGTCGGTGGAACCGGTCTCATGTGCGTGGACATGTAAGGTTGGTCCGGGCCGCTTCATCCCACAATACCGCCGAATCAAAATAAGACGTTGGTGGTAAGAAGTATGACTATCACCGCCCACAACTCTTTGTGTTGTACTCGTGCATATCATCTACACATATACCTGGCTCATGATGCCACTGTTGGGAAACGTTGCATGGAAAACAAAAAAAATTCTAGACACACGCAAGATCTATCCATGGAGATGCATATCAACGAGAGGGGAGAGTGTGTCTACATACCCTCGTGCACCATAAGCGGAAGCGTTTGTTAACGCGTTTGATGTAGTCGAAATTCTTCGCGCTCCAACCGATCGAGTACCGAACGTACGACACCTCCACGTTCAGCACACGTTTAGCTCGGTGACGTCCTCCGCCTTCTTGATCCATCAAGATGGCGAGGTAGTGGATGAGTTCCGGCAGCACGACGGCGTGGTGATGGTGATTATGAAGCTATCTCTGCAGGGCTTCGCCTAAGCACTACGAAAATATGACCGGGGGTGTAAACGGTGGAGGAGGGTGCCACACACGGCTAAGACAATGTTCTGGTGTGCTAGGCGCCCCCCTCTCACATATATATAGGTGGGGGGAGAAGGGAGCAGCCAGGAGGGCGCCCCAAGTAGGCCGAATCCTACTTGGGGTCTCCTCCCAAGTGGCGCCCCCTTGCCATGTTTAGGTGCGAGGGAAAGGCAGGGGAGGGAGCCCCCCCTTTCGTTTCTCCCATCAGAAGGGGAAGGCAGGAGGGGCTAGCCCTCCCCTCTTTCCTTCCCTAGGGCCGGCCGGCCAAGGATAGGGGCGCACTAGCCCCCTGTGGGCTGGTTTGTCCCCCCTTGGCCCATTTGGCCCATAACACCTACCGGGGATGCCCGGAACCCCTTTCGGTGACCCGATGAGTACCCGGTGCACTCCGAAACTATTCGGGTGTCCGAATACCATCGTCCTATATATCAATCTTTACCTCTCGACCATTTCGAGACTCCTCGTCATGTTCATGACCTTATCCGGGACTCTGAACAACATTCAGTCACCAAAACATATAACTCATATAACACTATATCGTCAACGAACGTTAAGCATGCGGACCCTACGGGTTCGAGAACTATGTAGACATGACCGAGACACCTCTTCAGTCAATAACCAATAGCAGAACCTGGATGCCCATATTGGTTCCTACATATTCTACGAAGATCTTTATCGGTCAAACCGTAATTCCCTTTGTCCATCGGTATGTTACTTGCCCGAGATTTGATCGTCGGTATCTTCGTACCTAGTTCAATATTGTTACCGGCAAGTCTCTTTACTCGTTCTGTAATACATCATCCTGTAACTAACTCATTAATCACTTTGCTTGCAAGGCTTCTTATGATGTGTATTACCGAGAGGGCCTAGAGATACCTCTCCGATACTCGGAGTGACAAATCCTAATCTCGATCTATGCCAACTCAACAAACATCTTCGGAGATACCTGTAGAGCATCTTTATGATCACCCAGTTACGTTGTGATGTTTGATAGCACACAAAGTATTCCTCCGGTATCCGGGAGTTGCATAATCTCATAGTCCAAGGAATATGTATTTGACATGAAGAAAGCAATAACAATAAACTGAACGATCAATATGCTAAGCTAACGGATGGGTCTTGTCCATCACATCATTCTCCTAACGATATGATCCTGTTATCAAATGACAACTCATGTCTATGGTTAGGAAACCTTAACCATCCTTGATCAACGAGTTAGTCTAGTAGAGGCTCACTAGGGACACGGTATTTTTTTATGTATCCACACATGTATTTAAGTTTTCGGTCAATACAATTCTAGCATGAATAATAAACCTTTATCATGATTTAGGAAATATAATAATAACCATTTTATTATTGCCTCTAGGGCATATTTCCATCATATTCTTTGTTGGAACTAAGTCTTTCATAGCAAAACATTTGCTCAACTCCTTCTTCAACCTAGCAATCCTAGAACATTCTTGCCAACAATCAGAATATCATCAACATAGAGCACCAAAATGATAATTACCTATGAACCTTTGAATAAACACACAATGGTTTGATCTACACTTCTTGTAGCCTTGCTCCCCCATGACAGCTTCAAACTTCATGTACCATTGTCTTGATGCTTGTTTAAGGCCATAGAGACTTTTCTTTAGCTTGCACACATATTCTTCTTTGCCTTTCACAAGAAACCCCTCAGGCTGCTCCATGTATATTTCTTCCTCCAAATCACCATGACGGAATGTCGTCTTCACATCCATTTGCTCAACATCCAAGTTAAGACTTGCTGCCATGCCAAGGTTTACTCTAACATATGTCATCTTCACAACTGGAGAACAGATTTCATCATAGTCAATGCCTTTTCTCTCGCCGAATCCTTTTAAAACCAGCCTAGACTTGTACCTTGGATGTGATGTGTGCTCTTCTTGCTTGATTCCGTAGACCCACTTGTTCTTCAAAATTTTCTTGCCCTTGGGCAACTGATAGTGCGTTATATCGACTAGAGGGGGTGAATAGGCGATTTTTATGAATTCTTCACTGAGGAATTTGCCAGTGAGGAAATTCCTTAGCGAAGAACTACTTGCAGCGGAATAAGTACTCAAAAGTATGCATAGCAGAACACAAGCATGGTCATCATGATAAAATGAAGACAAGCACAGAGTACAAAAAGCGTAAACACAGGATAACACAGGATGAAGACAAACAGACTGAAGAAATTGAACTAAGGAAATTGAGAAAGTCTTCAGTCAAGGTCTTCAAACATAGATATGAACAAGCACACAACACAGTTATGAGGAAATGAAAGAGTTGAGGAAATAGCACCAGTAGGCTTGGTGAAGACAATGATTTGGTAGACCAGTTCCAACTGCTGTCTTAGTTGTACATCTGGTTGGAGCGGCTAGGTATTTAAACCTGAGGACACACAGTCCCGGACACACAGTCCTCACCGTATTCTCCTTGAACTAAGGTCACACAGACCTCGTCCAATCACTCGTGGTAAGTCTTCAGGTGACTTCCGAACCTTCACAAACTCGGTCACTCGGCGATCCACAATTCCTCTTGGATGCTCTAGACCATGACACCTAACCGTCTGGAAGAAGCATAGTCTTCAAAGGTAACAAGCGTCGGATCCACGCAGGATCAATCTCTTCAGTGATGCTCAATCACTTTGGGTTTGTAGGTGTTTGGGTTTGGGTTTTCCTCACTTGATGATTTTCGCTCAAAGTCCTCGGAGGATGGGATGCTCTCAAATGACAAGTGTCAGTTTCTCTCGGAGCAGCCAACCAGCTAGTGGTTGTAGGGGGCGGCTATTTATAGCCTAGGGAGCAGCCCGACATGATAAGACATAAATGCCCTTCAGTGATATGACCGTTAGGTGGGTAGATATTTTGGGACAGCTGGCGCATAGCACAGCAACGGTCAGAAATTTGAGTATCAAATTCCTCAGGGCTATCATGTTCCTCACTGTGTAGGCAATCCGCACTGGCGAATTCCTAACTCCTCAGTCAGAACAAATTCCTCAGAGACCAGAAGAACTTCGTCTCTGTCACTGAAGAATATGACTGAACTGTATGAGATTTCCAATGACTTCACTCGAAGGGATTGGTAGGTGTAGAATTTTGAGTTGAGCATCACATGGAAATTTTTCCTTAGTATTTCCTCGACCCCCTTTAACAGTACGGTGTTTCCTATGACTCAAGAAAGAGAAAATGAAACTACGAAAACAAAAGTCTTCACGCTTCATGTTCCTCAAATGAATACCATGTCTTCAAGGTCACACCAATTTCTTCACTTTCAAAGTCTTCAGAAAGTCTTCAGAAATCCAAAGTCTTCAGTCGAAGAACTTCATTTTTAGGGGTCGACTTTCTCTGTAAATATCAAACTCCTCATAGACTTATAGACCTGTGTACACTCATAAACACATTAGTCCCTTAACCTATAAGTCTTCAATACACCAAAATCACTAAGGGGCACTAGATGCACTTACAATCTCCCCCTTTTTGGCGATTGATGACAATATAGGTTAAGTTTTCAACGGGGATAAACATATGAAGTGTTAAATACTGATATTGAGGAGTTTGGTTGCAAGATATAGAAGAACTCCCCCTGAAGATGTGCATAGTGAGGAATTTGCTTTTGAAGCAATGCACACTTGAAGAGTTGAATCATGGAGATCTCCCCTTTCTTGTAATTCATACACTCATTTGACATAATATATGAAGAATTTGAAATGCATGATGAAATATGGTGACTGATGTAATTCAGCGTGCGTGCAATAACATTATATTAACGAGGAATAAGCATGCAGAAGAAACAGCAAAAGTATCAGGCCACCATAGAGTTTAAGTTTACAACTCGATCCAACAAAGTCATCAGAAGAACGAGAGTTGTAACTTAAAAAAACGCCCATAGAGATAGACCCGCTTGACGACTAACTCAAATTTCTCCCCCTTTGTCATCGAATGACCAAAAGGTTCGACAATGAGGACTAACGCCCCTGAAGAATATCAAGTTGATGAAGGAGTGCCAGTGTTGTTGGGGTTGTTTGTTGATGTAGGGCCTGCCGCAGTGTCGTCCAAGTCTTCATTCTCGTCGGTGTCACACGGTGAAGAATAGGAGCTGGCCACCAAGGACGGAACCTTGACCTTCTTGTATTTCTTTGGTGGAGGTGCAGACCAGTCAAAGTCCTCCTTGATACCCATTTTCTTCAGATCTTCTGCGCTATAAATGTGCGACAGAACAGCCCAGGTGCGGTTGAGGGTTTCATGAAGGTAGTAATGGTTTTTCTTCACTGCATTGTGGGTAGCAGTCATGTTGTGAAGAATTGAACCAAACTGACGCTTGACCCATTTGTGATTGCGATCAACCTTCTGGTGAAGACTGAGGAGAAGCTCACGGTCAGTCATCACCCTGGGAGCTGTGCCTTGAGGATTTGGCTTGGTTGCATTGGGGGCAGAGTCATGGGTGGCAGAGTCATCATTGGTGGAGTAGGATGCAGCCTTGCGAAATTGACCATCCAATGGACGAATGCCTTCATCAATAATAGCAGTAGCCTTGCCATTTTCATCAGCTGAGGAAAATGTCTGTTTGAGGACTTCAATCGGGGGCAAGTAGCTGCAATGGTTCAGTGTATCAGCTTTGTAGTTGAGTGAAGACCTTGTTCTGATGAATCTCATAATCCATGGAGCATAAGGCTTCAACTCAAACGGTGACATTGCGACATTGGCCAGAGTCCTCATGAAGAAATCATGGAAGTTGACGGGAACACCATGATTGATATTGAAAAGCAGATTCTTCATGATGCCAACGACTTCTTCATTCGAGTCATGGCTCTGATAGGACTCAATGTCTCCGTCAGAATGCGATAGACAGTTCGAGGCACATATAACAATTCCTTCACAAGGAATTTAGTTCTTGGGGCCTGACCTGGCTTCAATGGCTTCATCAGCAATTGCATATAGTGATCTGTAAGCTCAGGTTCACTGTAGATGCAACAAGCAGCTTCAAGGGGAGGACTGAGAGGCAAAGCATGAAGCAATTCAGTAGCTGGTGCCTTGTAGTGAGTATTTTTAGACATCCAGTCCAGCACCCATGAATTCACATCTTCAGAGTCTCCGGTGATGTGCATAGTTGCATAAAATTGAAGAATGAGCTCTTCATTCCAATCACATATATCAGTGCAGAAATTTAACAGTCCAGCGTCGTAACAAACACTGAGGACTGGCACGAAGCACGGCAGAGATTCCATATCCACGTGAGGAATGTGCTCATGATCGAAGACTTTGTCTTTGTTGAACAACACCGAGGAATAAAAATTTGCCTGGCTGGCAGTCCAGAAATGCCTCTTCCTAATGCGAGCAGAGTCATAGGGGTTGTAATCAGTGAAGAATACGTGCTCGCCGAAGAAATCATTAGCCTTGAATTTTTGCTTCCTTGAGAATGGATCCTTTGGCTTGGGCAAAGGAGTGTCATTCAGTTGCATTACAACCTTAGGATTCGCAATCTCAGGTTCTTCAGGCTGAGGAATTTCTGGTTCCTCTTCAGTGGCAGCCTGGGTCTTCAATTCTTCATTTTCATTTTCTTCAGCACTAGTGGCTGGAATTTCTTCATGAGCTTCATCAGATCCCATTTGAACTGTAGTTGCTGGGGACTGAGGAATTTGTTGCAATGGTGTGAAGAGTGGAGAGTTGGGGTGCTGACTTTCCCAAAAGTCATCATTCATCACTGGTGTGGTACAACCAATGTCCACATCTTCATCTTCCATTTCTTCAACGCCAGCCTCTTCAGCAGTAAACTGAGGCATAGGCGAGGAAATTGTGGGGGTTGAAGGGATTTTATCCACTTCAATTTCTTCATCCATCTGCTCTGACGAAGTAGCAGAAGGTTTTTCTTCATCAGATCCGCTAGGGATCACATATTCTTCATCAAAAGGGACGATTTCCTTTGATGGCATGGAGGAAACAGGAACAACATCAATTGGGTTAGTAAATGAGCTTGTCAATTTCTTCATCTTCTTCGGTGCTGAAGAATCTGAAGGAGCTGATGCTTTCCTTTTCTTCACTGCTGCACGCTCTGCAGCCTTGGTCTTCATCACATCTGATGCAGATGGAAGGATTGGAGTTGGAGTAGGCGTAGGAGGAGCAGAGGAATGTGGTTGATTTTCTTCAGGCACAACTGATGCATTTGCCCTGACCTCCTCATTTTCTTCAGGCGCACCACTAGTGGATGCCCTGGCAATTTCATCAGCGGCTGGAATGCAGTCATCAGCCCTGGAACTCACATTTTGTTCAGCAACCTGATTGTCAGCAGCGGTGCTGGCATGTTCTTCAGTTGGCTGAGCAGATGCTTTAGTCTGAGGAATTTCTTGTTGCGATGGGGCTGCAACATTGGAGGTGAACTTCTCAGTCAGTTTAACAAACCTGACCTTGGCTCCTTTCCAATCAGCATAGTAAGCATTGAAATCATCGTTGAGGACTTTGATTTCAGACTGGATCTTCACAAGTTCATCAGTTGTCATAGAGACAACGTTGTTCTTCAGGAATTTCTCCTTCCTGTACTGCGCTTTCTTGATCTGCCTGGCCTTCTCAAATTTCCATTTCTCTTCTTGGATGAAGGTAGTCAGCATATGACTTTGGCTAGGAGTCAGCTTGAAGTCAGGCATAGGAGTGTTTGGGTCCTTGTGCCAGAGATCAATGTAATCGAGGATCAACTTTGGATCCGAAAGCAGAGGCACATTTGTGCCCTTGGCTTTAGCGGCCCTGACTTGCCTATCTTTGATGATTTCAGCAAGTTCTTCATCATCAGCTTCGTCTTCTTCAGACGGCACTTGGAAGGCGACCTGCTTCTTGTGAGGACTTGGGCGAGAACCTCGTCCAGCAGTGGTCTTTGTCTTCAGCAGAGAGGGTCCTGTTGAAGAATTTGGTGCAGCTGAGGAACTAGCTGAAGCTCCTGAGGCAATAGAGATGCCTGTAGTCCTTTGGCACGTGGCAAGATGCACATGTGCTGAGGATTTGGTCGGAGCAGCTGAGGACTTTGGAGGAGCAGGAGCAGCGTGAGGAATTGGCCGTGAGGACATTGAAGGTGAAGCACTTGGCTTACGCGCAGGCTTCTTTGCCATGGATTTCTTTGGCTTGACAGAGACCTCAGTGCCAGCAGTAGCAGCAAAGTCTTCATTGAATTTCCTACTGCTTCTCTAGCTTGTTTAGCCAGCTTGGCCTGGCGCTTGGCCCATTCATTAGGATAATCCTCACCACGCTTGAGACTGGTGAGATCAGCTTCTTGGCCAGGTGCCAACGGAGGTCTTGAGCATGGAGGATTGAGTGCGAATTTCTTCATGTACTTAGGAGTCACATACCTGTACTTCCTCCACTCTCTTGCCCATATCCTCTCTATCTTCTGAATGCGCACCTTGCGCTGATTTTTATCTTCCTCAGGGGGTGTGCAGTACCCAGCATAGATGTCCTCAAGGATCTCAAATGCAGTGTTGATCTCAGGCCTCTTTCCTCCTTTATGTGGCTTCTTTCCATCAGCCATTTTCTTCAGATGAGGAATTTGAACAATTGAATTCTCTGAAGAAGTATGCAACCTTTCTTCGAGGAACGCTGCAAATGAGTTAAGTTGATGAGAACCTAGAGATTCAGCAACGGACATGAGTACCTATGAACAGAGTATAGTTGCGAGGAATTTGAAGAGGTCATATGCATTCTCAGAAGATTTTTCAAAAAGAACAAGTTTGAGGAATTTGACCAGATGAGTCTTGAAGAATTTCACTAAGCGTTCTTTGTCTTAGGTTCCAGAGTTGTATAGATCGAAGATCCACACAATTGAGGAATCTTGAAGAAAAATTATTGCTTAGAGAAACGAATCAAGAACAGATGACATGTGAGGTGTTTAGTGTGTGAAGAATTTGAAGAATAAACACCTTTGAAGATTTTGTAGAAATCATTTGAATCAAAGAGGACAGTAAAAGTAACTTTTGATTACCCTAAACGAAGAACACGACGAACTGGGATGTAGAGATGAGAAGTTCGTCTGTGCAGATCTTCCACGCCCTAACTCGGCGGAGGAAGACGGCTACGGCGGCGGCGGAGTGAAGATTTGCGCGGCCGGCGCGAGTACGGCGGCGACGAGGTCGAGGCAGTGAAGCTCTTCCTCACCGGCGACGATGAAGTAGCAGCGGCACTAGGGTTTGAGAAGCTCGAGCTGGAGAGAGGTCGAGCGGAGTAAAGGAAGCGAGGAAGGGGAGAGGGTATTTATAGCCATGGTGAAAAACTGTTCGCCCGAAGAAATTGGACGAACGTGCCCCTGACCCTTCTCATTCGCTTGACATGTGTCACCCACGTACTGAGAAGTGGAGATCGTGTTAGATCGTGGGTGAATAGATAAGTATTTCGTGGGATGCGGAACGGTTTGAGCGGTAAAGCCGAAAATTTGGATAAGATAAGTTAAAAGTTCCGTTCACAAATTCTTCAGCTGACAAGGACACAGTGAAAATTTTGAACGAGTTTCAAATAGAACGCACATGAAGAATTTGTGAATAGATTGGGTTGAGTATAGCATAGAGGGGGAAGGGTCCGATCACATTCACTTAGCAAAAAAACCAACTTGAAGAATTAGCCATAAGTGAATGCTGTAGAGGACATAAATTCATATATATATATAGCCAATGAAGAAAAGCGACGGAGAAGGTGAAGACAATGCAAAGTTGAACAACATGAACAACTGAGGAATTTCAAAAACTGAGAAAAAAAACTCAAATTGAAGGTTTTCAACTTTTGTGGTGGCGTGACCCACCGTATAAGAATGATGATTTCAGACACCGCGTATAATTGTCATAGGGCTCTGAGAATCAAATTCTTCATTAATTTCTTCACACTTAGAGTGTTATTCTTCATTGATTGAAGAAAAATGTTTCTTCATGTGTTGCACATCTAAGTCATCAATTTTGCATAAGTGTTAGGATGAGTGTCCTTTTCAAAGAACATTCGAAGATTCTAGGATATTTAGCTCACACTGCAACTTGCTAAATCTCTTCTCATCCAAGGGCTTTGTGAAGATATCGGCTAGCTGTTCTTCAGTCTTCACATGCTCAATAGAAATGTCGCCCTTCAACACATGATCGCGAAGAAAATGATGACGAATCTGAATGTGCTTTGTCTTCGAGTGCTGAACTGGGTTGTGAGCAATCTTGATGGCACTCTCATTGTCACAGAAGAGAGGCACATTCTTCACGTTGACGCCGTAGTCCTTGAGAGTTTGCTTCATCCACAACAATTGAGCACAACAAGAACTAGCAGCAATGTACTCAGCTTCAGCAGTAGACAGTGATACGCAGTTCTGTTTCTTCGAGGACCAACAGACCAAAGATCGTCCGAGGAAATGACATGTACCAGATGTTGACTTGCGGTCCACACAATCACCAACATAGTCAGAGTCAGAAATCCAATGAGATCAAAAGCCGAGCCCTTGGGGTACCATAATCCAAGTGTTGGTGTGTGAGCTAGATATCGAAGAATATGTTTCACAGCCTTATGGTGTGATTCCTTCGATGTAGCTTGAAATCAGGCACACATGCAAACACTAAGAATAATATCTGGCCTAGATGCACATAAATACAATAAAGAACCAATCATGGAGCGGTATACCTTTTGATCAAAGTCAATACCATTTTCATCAGTGCACAGATGGCCATTTGTGGGCATCGGAATTTTGACGCCTTTGCAATCTTGCATGCCGAATTTCCTCAGTACATCCTTGAGGTATTTCTCCTGAGATATGAATATGGCAATGCGCTGTTGACGAATTTGAAGACCTAAGAAGAATTTCAACTCTCCCATCATAGACATTTGATATTCTTCACTCATCATATAGGCAAATTCATCACTATTAAACGTTGGTTAGTACAGCCAAAGATAATATCATCAACATATATTTGGCACACAAACAATTCACCATCATAAGATTTAGTGAAAAGAGTAGGGTCGAGTGAACCGGGTTTGAAGCCTTTCTTCATGAGGAATTCCTTCAAAGTATCATACCATGCCCGAGGGGCCTGCTTGAGGCCATAGAGGGCCTTATTGAGTGTGAAGACTTTGTCAGGATGCTTTGGATCTTCAAAACCTGGGGGTTAAGCAACATATACTTCTTCCTCAAGCTTACCATTGAGGAATGCACTTTTCACATCCATTTGATATAAAGTGATATCATGATGGTTAGCATAAGCAAGTAATATGCGAATAGCTTCAAGTCTAGCAACAGGTGCAAAAGTTTCATCAAAATCAATTCCTTCAACCTGTGTGTAGCCTTGAGCTACAAGCCGTGCCTTATTCCTCACCACAAGGCCATTTTCATCTTGCTTGTTGCGGTAGATCCACTTGGTGCCAATGATATTGTGCTTGCGAGGATCTGGACGTTTAACCAGTTCCCAGACGTTGTTGAGTTCGAATTGATGTAATTCTTCTTGCATGGCCTGAATCCACTCAGGCTCCAGAAATGCTTCATCTACCTTAGTGGGCTCTGTGATAGAGACAAAAGCATAGTGCCCACAAAAGTTAGATAAATGTGAAGCTTTTGAGCATGTGAGAGGACCTGGTGCTTCAATGTCATCGATGATCTTTTCAACTTGCACTTCTTTTGCAACGCGAGGATGAGTTGGTTGTCGTCGAGGAATTTGATCAGCATTTTCTTCAGCATTCTCTTCAGGTGCATTAGCTCGACGTTCTTCACGTTTTGGAATGAATTCTTCAGCAGATTCTTTGGTAGGAATGACATCCTCAGTAGCCTTGAACTTGATAGTTTCCTCAGGTGCTGGTTCATCTATCACAGAGGGTAGGTGCTCTCTTTGCGAGCCATTAGTTTCATCGAACCGCACATCTACAGTTTCAACACCCTTGTGAAGAACGTTGTTGAAGACTCTGTAGGTGTGCGAGTCCTTTCCGTAACCAAGCATAAAACCTTCATGTGCTTTCGGTGCAAATTTAGCATTGTGATGAGGATCTCTAATCCAACATTTAGCACCGAAGACTTTGAAATAACTCACATTGGGTTTCTTGTCAGTGAGGAGTTCATAGGCAGTCTTCTTAAAGAATTTGTGAAGATATACCCTGTTGATGATGTGGCACGCAGTATAAATTGCCTCAATCCAGAAGTGACGAGGCGTCTTGTACTCATCAAGCATAGTGCAAGCCATCTCAACAAGAGTTCTGTTCTTGTGCTCCACGACGCCATTCTGCTGAGGAGTGTAAGGAGCAGATAACTCATGAGTAATACCAAGTTCATCAAGATAGTCATCAAGACCAGAATTCTTGAACTCAGTTCCATTGTCACTTCTGATGTGCTTGATCTTCACACCAAAGTTGGTTGAAGCCCTCGAGGAAAATCGTTTGAAGACTTCCTGCACTTCATGTTTGTAAGTAACAATGTGTACCCATGTGTATCGAGAGTAATCATCAACAATAACAAAGCCATAGAGAGATGCGTCATTTGTGACTGCTGAGTAATGGTTAGGACCGAAGAGATCCATGTGAAGCAATTCAAATGGTCGAGTAGTGGTCATGATAGTCTTTGCTGGATGCTTAGCCTTGGTCATCTTTCCAGCTTCACAAGCTCCACACAAGTGATCCTTGAGGAATTTGACATTCTCAATGCCAATGACATGCTTCTTCTTCCCAAGCGTGTGCAAATTTCTCATGCCTGCATGACCAAGTCGTCGATGCCATAGCCAGCCTTCTGAAGCTTTTGCAAGTAGGCACACGGCTGGTTGCGGTCCTGTAGAGAAATCAACAATATACAAGTCTCCTCTCCTAAAGCCTTCGAAGACTTTGGAATTGTCAGCTTCCATAACCACAACACAACGATACTTGCCAAAGGCAACAACCATATCAAGATCACAAAGAATTGCGACAAACATGAGGTTGTATCCTAAGGACTCGACAAGCATGACTTTGTCCATGTGTCGATCCTTTGTGATCGCAACCTTACCTAGACCCAATACCTGACTTTTTCCTTTGTCAGCGAAGATGATATGCTTCAGATGCGATGGTGATAAGGGAGCATCCATCAATAGATTCTTGTCACCAGTCATGTGTACATCCACTATCGAGGACCCACTCAGTGGCTTTGGGTTGATCCTCCTGCAGATGAATTAGTGCAGCTTACGAACTTCATATACTTCAACAGTGAAGAATATGATATCACAATTCATCAGACCAATTTCATCAAGCAATGCAATAGTTAAAATAGTATGAGGACGTGAGAAATGAAAGTTCATTTCTTCATGATTAGCCTGCGTTCTTTCAGGCACTTTTTAGGTCTCCAGCAAATTCTTCAGACGTTAAAGTACGTCTGGAGACCTGACCCTGCATAAAAGATTAGTTTTTTTCTTCCCCACCCACATCTGAAGGGGTGGCAAAGAGTTCATCACTCTGCGAGCTCCATACGAGAAAGGTGGCATAGAAGCCAATCCATTTCGTTTCACATAATAGGAGTTAGGGTAAGCATATGAATAAGCAGAGAAATTCTCCGAGGACTTATGAACATAATGATTAGAAGAATAATGCTCATATTCATAGCCCTTAGCTCTTCCCTGCGAAACAGAGTTGTTAGCACGATTATATTCATATGAGGACTTTGATCCTTTTGAGGAATATGATCCACATGAGGAATTGGGTCTGTATGAGGACCTGGATCCATATGAAGAATTTGGTCCATATGAAGAAGTTGATCTGGGGTTCCTATTCTTCACAGGTGGTGTCATGAGGACATTCACCTGAAGACTTTCAAGGCACCTTTTGGGAACCCAGATTTTCTTCATAGGAGAACCGTTCCTGCAGTTAGTGCCAACATATCTAGCAAATACTTCACCATTCTGATTTTTAAACAGTTTATAGTTGGAGTCAAATGACTCATCAGAAGAATGAGAAGATTCACATGTAAAGCCAGATAAATTAGATGGATCAACTAGAGGTCCCTTTGCAGCAACCCATGAGGTTTTGGGGTACTGCTCAGGCTTCCAATATGTACCATCAGCATGAAGTTTCCTCTCAAAGGCAATACCCTCTTTCCTAGGGTCTTGTTGAGGATCTGCTTTTTAAGCACATCACAAAGAGTCTGATGCCCTTTGAGGCTTTTGTACATGCCTGTCATGTACAATTCCTTCAGCCCTGCATCGTCAGTGATACTAGCAATGTCCTCAGATGAGGAATTAGTATAGCAGAGACAGTTGAAGAATTTGTAGCATTAGAAGCATTTGAACATTCAGGTGAAGAATTAACAGATTCACGTTCAATGCATTTCAAACATGGAGGAACAAATTCTTCCTGAGCAGCGTTGATTTGTTGAGCAAGTAATGAATCGCGCTCCTTCTGAAGATCTTCATAACTCACTCTTAGCTTCTCAAGATCTTGCTTTCTTTGAAGAAATTCATAAGAAAGCTTCTCATGATCAGATAAGAGAGTGTTATGTTGATCTTGAAGGGTGTCATACTTAGTATGAAGTCTCTGAAGACTTTCAGCCAAAGCTTTTGACTGATCCATTTCTTCACCCAACATATCATCGCTCTTATTTAGCATGTATTGAACTTTTTCAAAAGCTCTTTGTTGTTTAGTGGCAAGGGAAGCAAGTTTGACATAGTTGGGTCCAAATTCATCACCAGATTCATCATCACTTGACTCGGATAGGTAGCATTCAGTTACCTCAGCACTTTTTGCCATAAGGCATGATGAAGAGGATGATGATTCTGGTTCAAATGTCATCGCTTTGAGAGATTCCTTGAAGTCCTCAAACCAAGGATCATGACGGGTTCGATGACCTTCATAGACCTCAGAGAAACGGTCCCAGATAAGCTTCGCATGATTGAGATGCATGATGTTCCTGAACTGATTTTGAGACAGACAGGAGCAGATGACGTCCTTCGCCGTGAGGTTGAGAAGAGTGTACTTGCGAATGTCATCAGCTTCCGCCGTCTTGCACAGATCGGTAAGACCAATCTCAGTGACAGTCCATAGTTCACTGTTCATCGCCATGAGGCGCTTCTTCATCATGGCCTTCCACTTGGGATACTCGTGACCGTCAAAGATGGGGCATGTCACTTTCTTCATACCTGTCGTCGACATAACTAAAACTCCAGGCGGTTAAACCAAAATCACATAGAACAAGGGAGTACCTTGCTCTGATACCAATTGAAAGTGCGTTATATCGACTAGAGGGGGGTGAATAGGCAATTTTTTTATGAATTCTTCACTGAGCAATTTGCCAGTGATGAAATTCCTTAGCGAAGAACTACTTGCAGTGGAATAAGTACTCAAAAGTATGCATAGCAGAATACAAGCATGGTCATCATGATAAAATGAAGACAAGCACAGAGTACAAAAAGCGTAAACACATAAT
This sequence comes from Triticum aestivum, assembly GCF_018294505.1. Classification (NCBI taxonomy): domain Eukaryota; kingdom Viridiplantae; phylum Streptophyta; class Magnoliopsida; order Poales; family Poaceae; genus Triticum; species Triticum aestivum. Next base: position 492,108,665 of record NC_057808.1, on the reverse strand, counting down.
AACACAGGATGAAGACAAACAGACTGAAGAAATTGAGCTGAGGAAATTGAGAAAGTCTTCAGTCAAGGTCTTCAAACACAGATATGAACAAGCGCACAACACAGTTATGAGGAAATGAAAGAGTTGAGGAAATAGAACCAGTAGGCTTGGTGAAGACAATGATTTGGTAGACCAGTTCCAACTGCTGTCTCAGTTGTACATCTGGTTGGAGCGGCTAGGTATTTAAACCTGAGGACACACAGTCCCGGACACACAGTCCCGGACACACAGTCCCCACCGTATTCTCCTTGAACTAAGGTCACACAGACCTCGTCCAATCACTCGTGGTAAGTCTTTAGGTGACTTCCGAACCTTCACAAACTCGGTCACTCAGCGATCCACAATTCCTCTTGGATGCTCTAGACCATGACGCCTAACCGTCTGGAAGAAGCACAGTCTTCAAAGGTAACAAGCATCGGATCCACGCAGGATCAATCTCCTCAGTGATGCTCAATCACTTTGGGTTTGTAGGTGTTTGGCTTTGGGTTTTCCTCGCTTGATGATTTTCGCTCAAAGTCCTCGGAGGATGGGATGCTCTCAAATGACAAGTGTCAGTTTCTCTCGGAGCAGCCAACCAGCTAGTGGTTGTAGGGGCGGCTATTTATAGCCTAGGGAGCAGCCCGACATGATAAGACATAAATGCCCTTCAATGATATGACCGTTAGGTGGGTAGATATTTTGGGACAGCTGGCGCATAGCACAACAACGGTCGGAAATTTGAGTATCAAATTCCTCAGGGCTATCATGTTCCTCACTGTGTAGGCAATCCGCACTGGCGAATTCCTAACTCCTCAGTCAGAACAAATTCCTCAGAGACCAGAAGAACTTCGTCTCTATCACTGAAGAATATGACTGAACTGTATGAGATCTCCAATGGCTTCACTCGAAGGGATTGGTAGGTGTAGGATTTTGAGTTGAGCATCACATGGAAATTTTTCCTTAGTATTTTCTCAACCCCCTTTAACAGTACGGTGTTTCCTATGACTCAAGAAAGAGAAAATGAAACTACGAAAACAAAAGTCTTCACGCTTCATGTTCCTCAAATGAATACCAAGTCTTCAAGGTCACACCAATTTCTTCACTTTCAAAGTCTTCAAAAAGTCTTCAGAAATCCAAAGTCTTCAGTCGAAGAACTTCATTTTTAGGGGTCGAGTTTCTCTGTAAATATCAAACTCCTCATAGACTTATAGACCTGTGTACACTCATAAACACATTAGTCCCTTAACCTATAAGTCTTCAATACACCAAAATCACTAAGGGGCACTAGATGCACTTACAGCAACTTCACTAACTCATAAATGATTCTTATGCAAGGAATCCATCTCTTCCACTACAAAAAAATACACTTCCGTGATGATACGTGTTTGTCACAGTAGGTCGCGTTTTCTGTCATGCATGTACATCCATGACAAATTTATGACAGAATCAAGATAGTCATACATGTGCCGTCGTAGAAGTGTTCCATGACATTGCCAAAATTATCATCACGGAAGTGTCCACTTCCATGACGATAAATCGCGCGTCACAGAAGTGCTTTCGTCAAGGGTGACCGACACGTGGCATCCACCGTAACGGAACGCCATTAAGCTACCGGGTCGGGTTTTGGATCCGATAACCCGTTAACAGCCCCGACCAATGGGGATTTTCCACGTGTAAAATCATCATTGGCTGGAGGAAACACGCGTCGGCTCATCATTGGGACATATGTCATCCACTCATTGGACGGAAGGCGCCTATGATACGTCGACACGTGGCACGGCCCAACAGAGGCCCATTCCTGTGAAAAGGCCAGCCCATTTGACTTGGTCAAAAGGTGGCGGGCCGGCCCATGGAAAGCCTGTTAATGGCCTGTTCGCATATAGCCCATTTACAGCCCGCTAACCCAAGGCCCGTTACGCCCTATCTGAATTAGGCCCAGTAGCGTCATCTGGGCCATCCAATATGATTCCAGCCTATTTTCACTTCTGGCGCATGTATGGCCCATGACGTCTTTCGGCCCATATGAGGCCCTATGTAACTCTGGGCCTATTAACGACCCGTGGTGAAACTGGCCCGTAATGAACAGTGTATCACTTTACACCCATTAACGGCCCGTGGTGAAACTGTCCCTTAATGAACAGTGTACCACTTTATACTCATTAACGGCCCGTTATTCCGTTGGGCCGTTTCCAGCCCATGTTATCTTTCGGCCTTCTCAGAGCCCATTTATTCTTGGGCTCATTTCCAGCATTCGTTTACTTACGGCCCGTTACTGTTATTTTCTACTTGTGGGCCAAATTCAGCCCGTGGTTACAGTCGGCCCGTTTGTGGTCCGTTAATACGTTGGGCCGTTTTCATAGTGTCATCAAATACGGCCTATTAACGATGGCCCGTAATGGTCGGCCCATGAACGGACGATTCCAACTCTAGCCCGTTTACGGCCATAATGCGGTCTGTTTGGCCCATGTTTGGCCAATCGATCATACGGCCCGTATAAGGCCCATTGATGATACGACCCGCAGAAGGCCCATTGTTTCTACGGCCCGTAGAAGGCCCATTGTTTCTACGGCCCATAGAAGGCCCGCTGTTTCTATGGCCAGTAGGAGGCCCAGTGTCACTACAGTAAATATTAGCCCATGGTTATTGTGGCCTAGTTTTAAAAAATAGGTTATTGCAGCCACTAGCTAACCGCGGAAAAAGAACTGCAATGACTACAAGCAAACAAATAAACAAGACAACAAGGAAATAAATAAGCAAGCAACTAATGCTAGGCTATCACGGCTATTACACATATTACATCCACTGGGCATCAAAGTTCGCCACCAGTGCAAATATAGGGAACAAAGCAGCATATCATATACACTAGTTGTCAAAGTTGGCGACCAGCGCAAATAAACGCCGCAGCAAAACAAATCCAGAACTGAAACCACTTCAGAAGATCTCAAGAAACAATATCCTGGGTACCCATAATGCTGGCAAGATGCTTAGCAAGCTTATTAACATTCTCTTGTTTGGCACTTAAATCCTCCAGCGCTTGCTGTTGCACCAGAAAATATGCATCTGAATTCTGCAGGGACTTCCTCAGTCCTTCAGCTTCCTGTCGCAGCACATCTGATCGATGTCTTTCAACTTGAAGTTGAGACTCAAGAAGATGAACTGATTCAGGCAGCGAGTTCGAAGAGCTTGTGCCAGCAGTAGTGGCCAGTAACTCGAACACTACATCAAGACAGGACTTTTGGGTTCCCTCACTGTCGTCAAGATAGTTTTTATAAGCTTTCTTGGAGACCAACAGGGATGTCTCACTATCTTGGACCTTATCTGCATTACTTCCTTTACCATTGGATAACGCGGTACTGTTCTCCAATATTTTGTCCGCATTCTAAAAGAGAAACAAGCAGACACATCACATGTTTACCATGTTGTATATGAAACTCATTTTGGTAAATGAGTTCAGTAGTAAAGTGGACAGGATAACAGCATGACACAAACATATATCTATGTACCATGGTCACTTTATGGTCTATATCATTCTAGTTTTTGTTGCCAAATCAAGATAGAGACACAGTTCAAATAATATTTGTTCAAGACAAAGCAGAATAGACAGAATATAAGTGTGGGTAACTATAGAGCAATAACAACACTTGTAATGTGCATGACATGAGAACATAACTGTTTATTCAATTGAAACTAAAATCAACATAGAGCAGGTTACAACAGCAAACCAGTTAAAGAAACAGGTTTCAAACATACCTGTTGCGCCATTGGAGTTTCAATTCCATCCTTCAAAATTGAACATAGTTGGTATGAGTAAATATAGTAATGCAAGAGCAAAGGAGTATGAACCATAGCTACAGAACCTGACCCGAGAACAAATCTTCTTCTCCTTTAAGCGTTGAGTTAGGATTTGGAGTGGTGGTCCTCGTGCTTTGAGCACTGCAGTTCCCTTACTAACTGCTCGTGTTTGGGTGCTCTGTGGTGGAGACGGTGTTGTGTCAACTGGAACTGGGTTACTATCTGCCGGGGTTGGGGTTAGAAGGGGTGTAGCTGGTTCTCTGTCCAACTGGGTAGGGGTACAATCTGCGAGATTCTGGGTTATGTGTGGTGGATCTGGTCCTTGGGCAAGTACAACCGTGGTTCTATCTGCATCAACTGGTAGCACTATCTTTTCTGAAGACCGTGTTGTTACTCCCTTAGATACTGCCATCACGCTCTCCAATTCAAATGGCTGATAAGCAAGAAAAGTAATTGAAAGTATAGACATTGTATGATAGACAGGTGCAATGGATAGTGGGGAATAAAAGAGGGCATGAAATAATTCATATTTATGTTGTCTAACCAAACAGGATAGCATGACACAATTTCACATATATGATGGCTAACTAAACAGGATAGCATGACACAATTTCACATTATGATGGCTAACTAAAAAAGATGGAAAGACATAGTTCAAAATATGAGACTATGTAAACAGGATGACATGACATAACTATATAATGTGTTTATTAAATAGGTTGGCATGCCATAATTCACATACATTCACGGATAGAATGCCATAATTCAAAATATGATGACTGTAAACACTAAACAGGATGAGATGATATAACTATATGATGTCTTTATTAAATGGGTTGCCATGCCATAATTCAGATAGATGATGTGTATGTACTATGTAAACATGATGGCATGATATAATTCAAATATATGATTTATATAGTAAGCAAGTAAGCAGATGGCAATCCATATATGATGTAAAAACTAAGCAATGCAAGACAACATGCATGACATGGGTAATATAACCCTGCCAAGTTTGAGCATAGACCTCAGGGGGCAAATAGGACTGGTCATCAGTCTCTGAATCCTCCTCTGAGGAGCTCTCTGTAACCAGCAAGATGTCTGCTTTAGCAGGTAGCATTGTCTGCTCTGAATACCTTGTTTTCACTCCAGATACTTCCATCACCGCTTCAAATGGCTGATGCACAGGAAGAGTAGTTGAATATACAAATGTTGTCGACAAATGGAACACGTAATACAAAAAATGATAGCATGATATAATTCACATACATGATGATTGGCTAAACAACATGGCATTGCATAATTCACATATATAATGCCTTTGCAACAAGATAGCATTGTATAATTCACATATAGAATGTCTTGCAACAAGATGGCAATGCATAATTCACATATATGGTAATTAGACACTGAACAGGTGGCATTCACACAAAGCATGTCTAAACTAATCAACTGACATAGCAATGCGAGACACCATACGCACGATATGAGCAACATAACCCTGCCAAATTAGAGCATACA
>NC_057808.1:492100789-492103226 GCF_018294505.1 Triticum aestivum | reverse complement strand
GGTCATCTGTCTCTGAATCCTCCTCTGAGGAGCTATCCGTAACCAGCGAGATATGCGCTTCGTTAGATAGCATAGTCTGCTCTGAAGACCTTGTTTTCACTCCAGAATTTGCCATCACCGTGTCAAATGGCTGATGCACACGAAGAGCAGTTGAATGTACTAACATCGTTGACAAATGTAATATGTAACGAAAAAAAAGGATGGCCTGATATAATTTACATATATGATGACTGGCTAAGCAGGATGGCATTGCAAAATTCACATATATGATGCCTGGCTAAACAAGATGGCGTTGCATAATTCACATAAACGATGAATAAACTAAACAGATGGCATTCGCACAAAGGATGTCTAAACCAAGCAGATGACATATTTGATGTATAAAGTAAGCAATGCAAGACACCATATGCATGATATAACCAACATCAGCATGCCAAGTTAGAGCGAAGACCTCAGGGGGTAAATAGGAGTTGTCTTCTCCTTCTGAATCCCCTCAGAACAGATATCTTCCTCTCGATTACAATCCGAAATGCGTGGAGGGGGGCTGCCTTTGCGCCTACCATGGAGCGACGTCTGCATGAAATTTTATTGCCACGCAAGGCTCGTCTCTTTTGCTCTACATGTTCAGTTCCATTGTTTACAATAACTGTCATGCATAGGAATAAAACATAGTGAGATTATGTAAGGAGTGCATGCAGAAATCCAGAGTGATGGTAGCAACCTGTGGATAGACCCAAAACCAATAATAGCAGGCAGATAATGGCTTCAGTTAAAAAATACAGATAATGGCTTCTTTACTGTTTGTTTCCCACCCAACATGAAACTCATAGTAGACACCGGAGATTAACCAGATAGTAGATAGATACTATTGATAGCGGCCCCGATATGTACCCCAAAACCATTTAAAAACTCAAGTTTGACCATTAGTTTGGAGCTGACTCAGAGTCTAATCGGTGAACAGGACGATAAAGTAGCATGTAATATTAAGCGATGCATAACGTAAGCAGACACGAAAGAGTGCGACCTCTCTTGCGGACCCGTGTAGTCCTCGAGGTCATCTGCTCAGTTGATGATGGTAATGCAGTTTTCATGGCTGCCAGCGGCGGGGAAGAAGATCTGAGGCGGCGAAAGACAGTCTGGAGGCCGGATCCCTGCTGTGCTGGACCCTTCTGTCGTTGGAGCAGCTGAGCTGGGGTGGACGACGGCGCAGCAGGAGCAGGACAAACCACGCAAGGTTTTCTTTGACAACTATCTATAAGAGAAGTAATTCTGTAAGGGCTCGTTTGAATTGGAGGATTCCAACAATGCAGGGATAGGAAATTGACAGGAATAGGATAGGAATGCACGTGCAAAACAGAGAATTTAAAAACACAGGATTTCTGCCAATCTGGGTGTTTGATTCACAACAATTGGAAGATCACAGGATGCAAAGAAGCATGGTGAGATTAAGTCAAACCACAAGAAAATGTACGGTTATAATGCTATTATGCTACTATCTCTTAGTCTTGTGCTTCATGAATAGGAATTTGAAAAGGAGGACAAGTGAAAATTAAAATTCCTACATTTTTTCTTTCAAGGAGACACTAAAGGAACAAATCCGTGTGCTCAGTGGACAATATATATAACATGTAGAGTAAAAAAGAGATGCAACAAGTGTACAACCTCTTTGGCGAAGCCATGTCGATCTCAGCGTGATTGGGTTGGCCGGTGAGGATGCTCCGGCTGACTTTGCTGTCGGAGGAGGGGAAGAAGATCTTAGGCGTCTAGATATGGAGCCCGAGGTACTGCTCCGCTGTGATGGAGGGTTTCGTCGTTGGAGCATCTCCGGTGAGTTGTACGACGCCGAGGCTGAAGCAGGACAAGAGAGACAACGAACAACGTTAACCTGAGTGGAATTCTAATAGCATCTCCAATACATGACGTAAAATACATAACCACAAAGTGCTAGATGTAAAATACATCAGCCGCTCATCTCTGAACTTAACTGTCGAAACTGAACTTAACTGTCGAAACTGAACTTAACTGTCGAAACTGAACTTAACTGTCGAAACTGAATTTTGCTGTCGAAACTGAATTTTGCTGTCGAAACTGAACGCACTAGCAAGGTGAGGCTACACGTCGGTCGACTGACTTTTTCATCTCTGGTCAGTCGATTTTGCAGCAGTTGGATACGAAATCAAGGGCCTGCGGTTCATCTTCAACCTCCACCCCCCTGAGCCCCCAGCCACCACCGGCCAAACAGCAGCCCCCCGCCGACCGCGGCCGGCGGTGCGCCACCCCGAAAACACTCCCCACCGCCGGTTCGCCGCCGCCCCGGCCATCCCTCTAGGCCCCCCCCCGTGCCGAGCTTTTTCTCCGGCGATCCCCACGCCACCGCCCCGCCAACGCCCCGCCACCGCCGGCGACCACCGCCCCCATCCTAAACCCTAAGATAGAT
>NC_057808.1:492091514-492100630 GCF_018294505.1 Triticum aestivum | reverse complement strand
CCCCCCACCCCCTGAAAATCGACTGACCCAAAAGTCGATTCAGTCGACTGAAGTGTAGCTAAATCGGAGCAGCATCGCAAGCAAGAGCAAGAGCAAGAGCAGCAGCGCGAGCAAGAGCAATAGCAAGAGCAGACCAGGCAGGGGACCGAGAGCAAGAGCAGAGCAGCAGCAGCTCCTACTGATGTGGACGTCGCCGCCGAGGGAGCGACGCCGTGGAGGAAGTGGCCGGCGACGCCGCGGTGGATGGAGCCGCGCCGTGTCGGCTCGGGACCGAGCGCCGGCAGCACCGTGAGATCGAATCAAGAAGAAAATGCGGCGATTAGTGTACAACCTCTTTGGTGGCGCCGATTAGGCCGCAGCTTCATCCGAGGAAACGGTGATGATGATTGTCTTCCGGTGGTGCAGGTGAAGACGGCGGTGTGGGAATGGAGGTGGTGCAAAAGACGAGGGGAACATCGGGGCAGCTCCTTGGAGGTGGAGGACGGGGTGGCTGAACCGGCGGGACGATGAGATCGACGACGGATCCTCATCCGGTACGATGGATGAGGGACGTCGAGGTGTTGCTGTGGACGACGTCGTCGGGGAAGAGGCTCCGGCTGGGTGGCGGACGGAGCAGGGTGTGGGGTTTCGTCGCGGGTTTTCGCGGCCTCGGTGCACGAATGGGTGGGCGGATGGGATGGCAGTGGGGAACCATGGCTTAGAGACGCGCTTGTCCGAAATGTGGGGTAAGTTACGAAAGTACCCCCACCGATTTGAGGCGGTTCTTTCGGTTCAGGGGTAGCACGGGCATTTCACGTGTCGGGATTTCACAGGAGGTGGGAGTTTTCGCGCGCGTTGTAATTTCGGAATAGCAAGGCGTGGGTTGAGATGGAGGGAGTTGTCGGAGCACAACGAGACAAAGATATATCTTAAATATTTCGGGCTAACAAGGCGCGGGTTGAAATTTCCGGACAAGCCTAACGTGTACTGTACCAAATCAATGCACACTACAAATGTCATTCAAAACTTTGAATTCATGTTATGTTCAATTAAAATATTTCGCTACATGTATAATGCATGCAACCTACTACTCAAATGAATCTTTTAGTGCATTCCAAACGTATATACTACCGCTTCAATATGAACTAAATTTGAATTCGTTTCTCTATTTGAATAAGATCTACAGTAATGATTGTTGTGAAGTCAAAGCATTTGAATTCGTTTATCTGTTTTAATAAGATCTACAATCATCATTATTGTCATGTTAAACCATCGTTTGTGTATTATCTTCACAGCACACCACATGATTAGTCTCGAGTTACATATGAACTATGTGTACTATATGAACTCGAACTAGATTTTTTGAATCCACTTTATTTTGATTTCAAATCACATTACATTTCTAGCTCTAGCTAGATCTTCATAATCTAAACCATGTCTCATATGTATAATGTGTTTGTCACATTATGTATGGTGCCCCGCCCCCTACGCCTACAAGTATTTAGATGTGAGTTGCAAACACCACACATTACCACAAATTCAAATAAAATGTGAGAATGTTCGATATATAGTATTGTTTAGATTGTTCGATATTTAGTTGTAAGCTGCAAACGCCACACATTATCACAAATTCAAATAAAATGTGAGATTGTTCGATGTATAGTATGGTTTAGATTGTTCGGCATTTAGCTGTGAGTTGCAAACGCCATGCATTATCACATTATGGTATAACATGTGCACAACACGTGTATCACCGCTATATTCATGCATGCAATGTTTAAAACACTATGATCTCCTATTCAAATATATGATTCCGCTTTCATATCAAATTATGATCTTTGTTAGTCTCTTACACCCACACAATCCTCTAACCTTTGTAGCTACCACTAACTTTCTCTCGTGCATGCACACGCCCTCCTCGCCCTCCCCCTCCCTCGGCATTCTATCCACCGGGCACATTCATTTTTTTAGGTCGTTCTCCCAGAGTCTCCACAACTCCTTTCCGACACACACCGATTGATAAACCTCTCCAGTGATGCCTGCCTACAACATACACACACACCTTCAATCTCCTCCTTTATGTGTCCTTGCCTCGTGTCTCTCATACGGTCAGACACACGTGTAAACTCTCGCCCCTCTTCTCATCGATCTCACAACCGCACACTCCTCCCCCTATCTAGCTAGTAGTTGGGCCTCTCGCACCACCTCCTAGCTCCATTCTCTCTGTCTATCCGTCTCGATGGGCCTTATTTGCCTCTAACAAATGGACGTACACCGACCGATCTCTCGCTATACATATAGCTAGCTAGGTCCTTATAACTCGTTTTTTTACCCACACGTCAATCGATCTACCTCATTAGTTGTGTCTCTCCCTTCCTCCGACAAACAACAAGTGATCTACCGATCTAGTTAGGTTTGCTTACCAAACACATGGTTCCCCTTCATCATCCATGGATGCATCCCGATAGATCTATCACGCACAGGCACACACAGAAACACATCCCCACTCTTATTGATAACATTGCAGTTCCACCCTCAGTTTGTCTAGTAGGCCTCTCCCACCATCTTTGAGAAGCAACTCCATCACCCATCCAGCACTCTACCCCTCTCCCTCCCTATCCCTCCCTCTCTCTCTCCTCTCTCTCTCTCTCTGTCCCATCATATTTCCCGTCCTTCAGTTATGTATGGATGTCGACCGATCTCCCTCAAGACATAGCTGGGTCTCTCCTTCTCAACACATATACGAGTCGTTCTACCTCTATAGTTAGGCCTCTGCCTACCCCTCCCCCCACCCCCCTCCCCCCACCCACACCGATACATCAAGCGCTCTAGTCATGTCTCCCTGCCACACACAAACTTGACATGTGCCCTCTAACGTTCCGGTAGGCCAGTCGCCCTATATCTTTGACTTGCACACACACACAATTTCGATGGCTCTCTTCATCGATCTCGCACCCACCCACTTGATCCTCTCTTCGACTCTATCGATAGCTATGACCCCTCCCTCTGTTCTCATGGATTGCCCGACCCTCTATGTATGATATGGATAGGCCTCCATTTCACACACATTGCATGCAAAATTTTGTTTGAGATGTCATCGACACATATTCCCACAAATAATTCACGAAATCAACCCCCCACCCCACCCCCACCCCAAAACAAAAAAACACTCACGAATGCGGTTTGTATCTCTCACACACACCCACGTAGGTGGGGGACGTGCACGAAGAGAAGAGGTGCATGAACGGCGCACGTACTCCCGTCTCTTTCCCAAACACACCCGCGCGGTACACGGTGGACCTCATTTCTGTACAAAAAAGGCAGCCCACGTGGTAATTTGGCACGTGTACTGGTTGTCCACTTGGTGGAGGGAGGATCGTCTACCACGGGTGAACAAAAAAATTGCGACTTGACGTGTTATGTTAAAAAAAGAGGCAAACCATGTGGGGCCTACCTTATATGCAAGGCTCTATACACTAGAGTACTTTTGATGTGTCCCGTCAACTCGCAGAACGAGGAGAAGCTTGCTTAGTACACCGTCTCCCCTGCCCACGGGCGCGGTGGCTCGCGGGATGAGGTGAAGCTTGCTCCGCCTTACGCCCGCTCCCTCGCCCATGCGCGCGGTGGCTCGCAGGACGAGGAGAAAAGTTTACTACTCCCTCCGTTTACTCCTTGTCCCTACTACCTTGGTTATAGAGATTATATCATATTGTTTGGAATATATATGTCCTTTAGTAGATTTCAATATGAACTACTAGTACATACTCCAAACACTGATGTATATAGACATATTTTAGAGTGTAGATTCACTCATTTTGCTCCGTATGTAGCACTCTCCCTCGCCCCTCGACCCTCGCCCACGTGGTGGACGTGCAGCAATTCATTCGGTCTCATATAGCCAGAACGATATATACTGCACTACCATTATTGCTCGACTTCCCGAAGAGGCGAAGAGCCAATCGCAAGGTTAATATTTTGGAGATGCCAAGCGCAAGGTTATAGGAGAACGAGTAGTAGGTGCCGCGTCATTTATAAATAAAGTTTTTTTTCTTCAGTGGCACGTACGCAATATGATAGGTTCATATGGAGAGAAAAGGAAACCGCTCCACTATATACATAGTCAGGACGGGCCAGCCTACACGGTTGCTTGCTGGGGTTGCTCTCTTCACACTCTCTCACACAAAACGACTGTGGCCACATCTCTAACATCCCGGCGGATCACGTCCGCTTGGGGAAGGGGTGGATGCTTAGTGTAGATGCGGTGGCCGTCGCCGACGGCGAAAACCCACTGTCGGCACGTCCCGATCAGGGGTCCCCGCCGTTCTCTCTCACAAAGCCGGTGAGGTTGCCTTTGTCCCTTGCTCACTGCCGCGACGTGGGCAGTTGCCGCCTCCCGCCGCCCTCCTCAATGTTGTGCTACGTCCCTCAGGTACACCTCCCTTTACAGCCGGCTTGCACCACTGCTCCAGCTGCCCACATCACTCCCTGCGGATATTTCTCTACTTCTTTGCCCCACACATACCTCTACTGGCTTCTACGTACTGTATTTGTGATGAGTTTATGTCTCATCAACTAGTCCCAGTAATCTTATTCTAATCACGCTTCTTCAATTTCTTTGCCACAGGGATGCCCATCTCGATTTTGGTGAAACTGCACAAAATGATCTGATGGTCAAAAGGTTGCAAACTTCATTTATTAGGAAGCTCGAACGTTGCCAGCAAATTGAAGCCTGGTCAGGGTTCACGGTTCAAGGGCTAGGGACTGCATGGATCGTTTTTTTCTTTAGCTGCCTCTGTTCCAAAATAAGTGTCAACTTCAGTAGTAGTAGTACAACTTTGTACTAAAGTTTGCACAAAGTTGAGACACTTATTTTGGAACGGAGGGAGTACATATTTGCTATGATCTGTCAATCATTGAGATGCAATAGCATGCATGTTAGTCTCCTTTGTATTTGATGAAATGTTGCAACGGGCAACCTTGGACGCAAGATACATGTAACAGAAGCTGGAAGCTTCATAGCATTGTACAAATTTATCTCACTGATAAATTACAGTACGTACTATACTAGTACTTCCTCCGTTCCTAAATATAAGTCTTTGTAGAGATTTCACCATGAACCACATGCGGATGTATATAGATGCATTTTAAGTGTAGATTCATTCATTTTGTTCCGTATGTAGTGGAATCTCTACAAAGACTTATCTACTAGTAATAGCTAGCCCCCACTACTAGGAATTCTCTATCCTCTCCTTGAGCCACATCATCAAAATTGATGTAGCCGTTAGATGAAGTAAATCAGTCCATAATAGCCGTCTGATCTAGACGTTGAGAGGCTCCGCACTAAGCCACATGCAAGCATGCAGAAATACCATGGCACATGCATGTGAGTGGGTTTTAAATCACATCAACATGTCTGCATGCAAGCATGCACCGGTAGCATGCATGTAAGTGAGCTTTTAAGTCCCATTAACATGTCAAAAAGAAAAATATAATCCCATTATGCAGTAGGAGTTGGCTGATCTTTTTTCCTTACGTGGGATGATCTAAATGATGATGGGAGTTTATTTAGTTTGGCTACCACATTTGTCATGCGGTTATAGAGTTTTTTTTAGTTCTATGAAATCGATAATTTTGCGCAGAGAGATATACCACTGTTCCGCGGCAACGCGCGGGGACTCACCTAGTAATATTTAGGAACGGAGGGAGTACTATGTAAAGAGTTAGGTGTCGCACGGTGATAGTGTGAGGTGGGCCATGTAATCACTGAGCCTGCGTGTTTTCACTGCTCTTGCACGTCTCCGCTATAAGAATGGAGAAAATTGTAATCTAGTAGTAGTACCTCCTTTCGCCGAAAGCGTGGGACATCCAGCAGTCCTACCACCTCAGTAATAAAGACCAATGAGCCGTCAAATCACATAGACCCAGTAGTAAGTTGGACGGACGAAGCAACCATCACTCTTGCGCCAGTGAGAGGTCGCGTTCGCTCTGCCCGGGCATGAATGCGGCACCGATTCTTTGGAGCGATGCTGACCGTTTCGGGCGGGAAGCGCGCGCGGGCGATGGAGGGGCTTTGGGTGGGCCAGGCTGGTCAGGAGCGGGCGTGGCAGCTGTCCGCATGTCCCTACCGGACACGCCCGGAAACGAGAGGATGCACCGACTCTCGCGGCTAAAATCGTACACTACACAACATCTCTCTGTAGGAGTAGGTCAATCTGTCGCTCTCTCTAACACACACATGTTGTTAAACACACACACACACACACACACACACACGCACGCACGCACACGCACGCACCTTGGTCCCGTTGCACCTTCTAACGTGACTTATTACACCTAGACGGAGGGAGTAGTAAGTATAAGAGATACGGTGGCACACTGACTTAAGTCGAATACAAGTGCCCAAAATTTGTGGGCATGTTATAATAAGGATTCACTTAAAATAGTACGTGAGCGAACAGAGGGATCAATTGGACAGTGTTCCCGAGCAGTAGCGAGATGTGTGAGGTAAGATACACCGTTGGTGCTTTTAATTTTTCTTCTTAATTTGTTTGTTTCACCCTCTGACTGGTGGGACCCAACGTACTACGTGGAGAGAGGTAAGGTGACTAAGGCTGCATTATTTCTGCACCACTATGGATAGTCTTACCACCAAAGCCACATGACACGATTATGATTGAAATCCCAATGACTCCCACACACACAAAAAAAACACGGCATGCTTGTCACACGAATGCAGGAATGTATAAAAGGTTATTTCCCTCTCGTTGAACATAACGGGAGGGTTGTGTAGCTGGTTAGCCTGTTCGCTCATCAAACTTGAGGTCTCGGGTTCGATAACTACACTTGAGCATAATTTGTGCCAGGAGGATTCTTTGACTGGTCAAAATGTTTTCTAGGGTTTGCACGCTTCACACTCTCTCTCCAGTATATATATACACGCTGGAGCCTCAGCGCTTGTAGTTGCTCTCTTCACACTCTCTCACCCTCTCCCGCTGGAGCCTCAGCACTTGTAGTTGCTCTCTTCACACTCTCTCGCCCTCTCCAGATCTAAACAAGACTTCGTTGGCCTCTCTCTCCCCTCACTGCTGCTCAAAGAGCCGGCAGGATCCGTCCGCCGGGAAGGGAAGGAGGCTTAACGCTGTCATCGTCGGCGAGGGACTACCGGCGCAGTTGTTCACTTTCCACCCAGCGGCGGCGCGGGAGGGCCTCCAATCCCTTCTTCTTCGTCGTCGTCCCGTCGCCCACCGAACCACGCCCCAAGTACCTTAAGGTATAATTTACTTACTCCACATGCATTGCTCTAGCTGCATGTATACCATGAATCTAGGACGTGGTTCAAAGAGGAAAGGAGTGGGGGAAAGTAGTGGGAAAAGTTGTATATAGCATGAATCTAGGACGTGGTTCAAAGAGGAAATGAAGGGGGAAAGTTGTATAGCATGAATCTAGGACGTGGTTCAAAGAGGAAACGAATGGGGGAAAGTAGTGGGGAAAGTTGTATCGCATAAATCTAGGACGTGGTTCAAAGAGGAAAGGAAGGGGCGAAAGTACTAGTTCAAAAAGGAAAGGAAGGGACAAGGCTGTAGAGTTTGAGCAGGACTAGATTTGCTGCGCTCACATAGGGAAAGGTGTCTAAAGATAACAAAACTGGGACCAACACAAATATGCTCCTTGGTTGTTTGTTCTTTGTTGCAACAGACTGTGCATGACCACAGTACATCGGTATATGCACATGGTGCTGGTGCGTCCACTGTCCCGTGCAACTCATTAGCTGTTGTTAATCTAAGGCCCTGTTTGGTTAAAAACTCCCTAGCCCCTACCTGCTTGGTTCCAGGGACTAAACATGGACTAGAGGTTATTAAATGACATGCTAAAAGACCATGTTACCCCTAGTAATGAACTAATAGAGACAAGGTGCAATGTGTGGCAGGGGCAACTGTTGGAAAAAGTCCCAAAAAGACTCCCTCGGGGTCTTCTTTCTTTAGTCCCAAATGCCCACTTTTAGTCCCTAAAAGTCCCTCCTGTTTGGTTTAGATGGGACTGACACGGAGTTTTTTTAGTCCCTACACCAAAATGTCCCTGTAAACAAACACCCTCTAATAATGCTGCTGGAAAATTGATGCAATGCCACAGTTAAAAGCAAATTACATGTTTAACGAATTTTATTGTTAATATTAATCAATGCCACCGTTTGAGAAATGCTACTGTCTTGCTTTCTTTCCCATTTAGATAAGGTAGATGCTTCTTTTTGTTGGCTTCTGTGTCATCCGCCGATATTGACCACTAATTGTTTCCTTTGCACCTCTGTGTAAACAGGGTTATCTACTTCACCTCGTTGCCATTGTGACCTTTTGTTGCACTGCACAAAACACTTTTGTTTTAAGAGTGTTTTGTGCAGTTCAACCAAAATGTCACATCGACAACGTTGCTTGATTGCTTGATCTTAGTGGAACTGCACAAGAGGAGATCTTACTTCCTATCCGTTAAGGCGAATTTGGTTCAGATCTTCTTCTTGTGAGTTGTTTGAATTCCGCATCATGAGAGGTCAGTACTAGCCTTCTTTCACATGATTCTGCAGTGTGCTTTCATATGTTGTGCTACTTGTACGATAATGTTGCTTGATTTTAGTGAACTTCACAAATGGAGACAAGACTTCCAATCTGTATGTGCACCAGTGTGGGCATCCACTGCCGCGTCTTGTCCGGCTCCGCGTCGTCCCCTTCCTAGGCCTTGCCGTCGTCCACCACCGTGGTGCTCTCGGCGCGGCGTGGTCAATGTGGTCAACGACCGACTTCCATCGGAAGAGTACTGTACGTGGAGAGGCTGACAGCTGGGTCCACGGCAGCCGCAAGGAAGTGCCTCCTTATTACGCAGAAAATAATTATTCCTCCACCTGACAGCGGGGACCCACCGGACGGGCCACCAGTATTTTGCAAAAAAAATCGTTTCCCCCTGACTGGTGGGACCCACCGAACGGGCCACCGTATTTCGCAAAAAAAAAAACGTTCCCCCGCTGTCATCTCGGACCCACCGGAAGTGCCTCCTTATTACGCACAAAAAATGAATACTCCCCCGGCTAGCTGGGACCCACCTTGGTGGGAGGCTGACTTGTGGGCCTACTAAGTTGACGGGGACGAAGG
>NC_057808.1:492088082-492091365 GCF_018294505.1 Triticum aestivum | reverse complement strand
CAGCTCGGACCCACCGGAAGTGCCTCCTTATTACGCACAAAAAATGAATACTCCCCCGGCTAGCTGGGACCCACCTTGGTGGGAGGCTGACTTGTGGGCCTACTAAGTTGACGGGGACGAAGGGCTTTGTCAACTTAGTCAATATGAACGATTCTAGCTCCAGTGACCGTACGATGTCCATCCAACGGCCGTAGTGCTTATTCAACCTCTGGTCTTCTTGCTCCAGCCGCCCAAAGCAGCGCCGGTCGTGCCGCATGCTCCTGCCTCCCGTGGCCGACTGTGCTGCCGCAGAGGCCTCACCGCCCCTACCATTCCCATCGCTGGCCAGGCCCTGCGGCGACGGCAGCCTCACACCGCAGCCGAACCAGTGAACCCTCGTACTCCTCTCCGCGCGGGCTTCCACTGCCGCGTCTTCCCCGGCTCCGCGTCGTCCCCTTCCTAGGCCTCGTCGTCGTCCACCGCCGTGGTGCTCTCCGCACGGCGTGGTCAACATGGTTAAGGAACGACTTCCATCGGAAGAGTACTGTACGTGGAGAGGCTGACAGCTGGGTGCACGGCCACAGCCTAGTTTTTTTGTGATTTGCCAAGTAAGTCGCTTTGTCAGGCCTGTTGGGCTGCAAATCTTTCAAGACGAGGAGAGATTTCATTCGGCTGGCCGAGAAAATGGCTCATCAGTAATGAGAAATGGGCTGTACATTTTTAAAACACATTAAACCAGCAATTAGTTTCAAATATCTTTTTTTTTCATTTCAAGATTTTAAATTACATTAATTTTTATGCGTGGAGAATTTGTTGGATTTTATATTGATATACATTTATTTTTAAAATCAGTTTGATTGTGAGTCGAAATTTCAGGATTAAAAACAGTTCGGACCGCACCGAAATATGCAAAAATTCGTATAATTTTTTAACCGTGGCCACAATATGGGCTGTAATGCTAACAAAAAGAATATGGCCTCCAAAGAAACCTTAAGAATTAGCAAATGGGCTGTAAATTATTAGAAATAATGGCAGATGGGCTGTATGCTGTTTTCCACAGATTTGAGGCTTTCCTAAAAAAAAGGTTGACGCACAAGCACTGACCGTTGGATGTCCATCCAACGGCCGTCGTGCTTCTTCAATCTCTGCTCTTCCTGCTCCAGCCGCTCAAACAAGCGCCGGCGGGACTGCCTGCTCCCTCCTCCCCGCGGCCGGCTGTGCTGCCGCGCAGGCCTCACCGCCCCACCGTACTCCCATCGCTGGCCTAGCCATCCCTCTACTCACCCACACCTGCTGTTATTCTCCGGCGACGGCAGACGAACCAGTAAACCCTCGTACAGTCGTACTCCCCTCCGCGTGGGAAACAGCTGCCGAGTCTTCCCTGCCTCCGTGTCGTCCCCTTCCTAGGCCTCGCCGTCGTCCACCGCCGTGGTGCTCTCGGCGCGGCGTGGTCAATGTGGTCAACGACCGACTTCCATCGGAAGAGTACTGTGCGTGGAGACGCTGACAGCTGGGTCCACGGCTGCAACAAGGAAGTGCCTCCTAAGGAAAAAAACCAGCTAAATCTGTTTCTCCTGCTAAGAAAATTGACCTCCCCCTTTTTTGACAGACTTATAAAGCCTTTTTGCAAAAATAGTTCATGAATTTCAAAAAGTTTGCAAATTTAAAAATTGTTCACGAGTTTTAAATGTTCATGGATTCTAAAAAAATATTTGCGCATTTTAAATAATTTTCATGAATTTAATGCTTTAAATTATATTTATGAAATAAAAAAGTCGAGAAAATTTTAAAAATGTTCCTGAGCTTCAAACAAATTTCATGAATTGCATAAAAATAAATAACCGATGGTAAACTGTATAGAAAACAAAAGAGAAAAAAAAAGGAAAACGTGAGTAAATTTAAAGGTAGATGAACCGGTGAAAAGCACGGCAGAAAACTAAACTCGGGAAAAACCGGAGAACCAAGGAAAAGAACCGCCTCGGAAAACTAGAAACTCGGAAAAAACAGGAAAACCAATGAAACGAACTGCCTCGAAACGGAACGTCCTGCCACACTACCTATATGGCGCGTGGGGCGCCCCCCAGTCGCGGTAGCGCGCTCCACAGCGCCCTCGCGCGCCCAGTTGGGCCGGCCCATGCGCTGGGAGGTCGCCCCCGTTTTTTCTTCGTTTTCGTTTTCTTACTTTTAATTCCCTTTTTTATTTTCTGTTTTCTGTTTTTTTATTCTATATTAAAATAATTTGGTATAGCATCTAAAATTCAAAATATTGTGAATTGTCATAAGAAAAGTTCTTGAATTCAAAAATTTCTGTGATTCAAAAGAATGAACTTTTTTTATTTTAATGAACATTTTGTAATAATGATGAAAAAAAATTACATTTCATGAACAAATTTTCAAATCAATGAACAAATTTTGAGTTTGATGAACATTTTTTGAAAATGATGAAATTTTTTGAGTTTCATGAGCATTCTTTTTAGGCCGGTGAACAATTTTTGCATTTTGGTGAACATTTTTTAAATTCGATGACCAAAAAAGGTGAATTCAGTGAACATTTGTTGAACATAATGATTTTTTTTCATTTAATGGACATTTTCCTAAATCAGTGAACAATTTTGAATTTTGGTGAACATTTTTTTAATCCGGTGAACAAAAATGTTGAATTCGATGAAAATGATGAACAAAAATATTCATGATTACAGAAAAATGCTCTAGAATACAAAAACTGTTCACGAATTTGTAAAAAGATGTTCGCAAACTTAAAAAATGTTCATAATTTTAAAAAAATCACGATTCAAAAAAATGTTCGTTAATTAGAAAACTATTCAGGATTGAAAATAATGTTCGCTAAATCAAAAAATGTTCACGAATTTGCAAAAAATGTTCACAATTCAAAAAAATGTTCACTAATTCGAGAAATGTTCACGAATTTTAAAAAAATCTTTTTGAGAAAGTTGTTTTTAATTTGTAAATGTTTATTATTTTAAAAAATGTTCATGAGTCAAAAAACATGTTCATGACTTAAGAGAATGTTCGCAAATTTCTAAAAATGTTCAAAAATTTAAGAAAATGTTCATGATTTCAAACAAATGCCTGTGAGTTTTAGTAAAATAAAACCACGATTTTGGAAAAAAAAAGTTCATCGTTCCGAAAAAAATACGATTTTAAAAACAAATCTCGAATCAATAGATATTCGGAATTGAAAAAAAGAATAAACAAAGAAAACAGAAAAAGAAAAAGAATAAACAAAAAAAGGAACAGAAAAACCCTGTACAGGGAAGGTTCTAGAACCTTCCCAAAACCGGCT
>NC_057808.1:492077627-492087501 GCF_018294505.1 Triticum aestivum | reverse complement strand
TTTCGCGCGAGGCACGGTTGTGCTTTTGCGAGAGTCACGGCCGTGCCTCTCGGAAAGGGAAAAAATACGCATTTTCTATTTATTTTTCTTTCGCGAGAGTCACGGTTTTGCTTTTGCCAGAGACACGGTTGTGCTTTCGCGAGAGTCACGGGCATGCCTCTTTCGAAAAGGGAAATAAACGTGTTTTCTGTTTTTTTTTTCTTTCCACGAGGGTCACGGTTTTGCTTCCACGAGAGGCACGATTGTGATTTCGCAAGAGGCACGGGCGTGCCTCTTTCGGAAAGGAAAAAAAGCCGTGCTCCCGGTTTGGTTTTTTCGTCCGGTTTTTTTCGTAAAAAAAAGTTCGTCAAAACCTATCAACATGGGATCTAGTTTTGAAGATGGTGAAAACGGTTTAAGAGATAAAACGGTTTGAGATTTGGACGCACGGTTTAAGAGATAAACGTTTTGAATAAACGAATCTACGAAAAAAGGGAAAACTCCCAGGTTGCGACAAGTGGCGCGCTGCATGTGCGCCACTTGTCATGACCTGGGAAGATGAAGTGTTCTTTGCAACCAGTACTCCTTAATTAGTGATTTCGAGGGGGGTGGGGGGTACGCGCTACCTCGCTGGGACGTCCTATACGCCGCTCTCTGTGGCAAAATGGCGTCGTTTCGCATAGGTCAACTCCGACTGGGCCGGCCCATGACTCCCAGCGAACTTGTACTGTAGCATACAACAAAAAGTCAACCTAGCTGGGAATCGAACCTTGTACCTCATGCTACAGATCAGGCACATCCACCGACTGACCTATGGCGCGTTACTTACAAGTTTGCAGCGACCTTTTTAAGAATCAACCTCACAGATCAAATCCGAATTATTTTCAGCATTTTGCATGATTTTTTGAAACTGAGTGTTTTGTGAATGCAAACACTTTTCAAATTGGCTAATTGCTTTAGAAAAACAGATTTCTTTTAGAAAAGCAGGAACATTTTTCGAAATCACAAACATTTTTTTTCCAAAATGGGAACATTTTTTGAAATTCCAAAAGAAAATTGGGCAAACGCAAACATTCTTTAATCTCCCAACCAAAATTTGAAAACACAAACATTTATTCGAAATTTGTGAACATTTTTAAACGGGAACTTTTATAAACTCCAAAAAATGTAAACATGACAATTTTTTAATTTTGTGAACAATTTTTTTAAACAGGAACAATCTTTGAAATACCGTACAAGTTTGGAGAAGTTGTGAATATTTTCAGCAGAAACATTTGGAACATTTTTTTGAAAAAACACAAACAATTGTTTTAATACGCTAACATTTTGTGAAATTATGAACAAATTTTCAAAAAAACTACCTTCAATTTTATCATCTTTAATAAGCTAGAACATTTTTTTAAATTTGTGAACAGTTTTCAGAAAAAAATAACTTTTAAAAACGATTTTTTAATACATGAACAAAGTTTGTTAAATATGAACAATTTTTGAATTTATGAACATAATTTAAAAACACTAAAATTTTGAATTATGATATGTTTATAAACGCACGGACATTTTACAAAAATTCCACACTTTTTTCTGAAAATAATATAAAATTAAAAAATAGAAAAGAAACATAAAAAACAAAAAGAAAAAGATTCAGAAACAGAAAAACCAAAAAAGAAACAGAAAACCAAAATTTGAAGACGCGAACATATTTTGAAATTCACGAACAAAGTTTGAAAACACGAACATTTTTTGAAACTTGTGAACAATTTACGAAACTTGGATATTTTCTGAAACTCCGAGATAATCAAAACGTGAACAGTTTTTGCAATTTGCGAACAATTTTTGAATACGGGAACTAGTTTTGTAACATCCGAACATCTTTTGAATAGTTGGGAAAATTTTAACAATCGATTTCGCAATATTTTTTAAAAATAAGAACATTTGTTTAAAGTCCCGGACATTTTTTGGAAAACAGACATTTTTTGAAATTTCAAACGTTTTTAAAAGCAAGAACATTTTTCGAAAATTAAGAACAATTTTCGAAACTTAGTTTAAAAAAAGATAAAATAACCTTGAAAAGAAAGAAGGAAAAAAGAAACAGAAAATGAAAAAAAGAAAAGAAAGAAGAAAAAGCAACAGAAACAGAAAACCGGGTAAGGGAACCTTCTAGAAAGTTCCCAAAACCGGCTGGCTAGTTGGGGTTGTCGTCTACGTAACTGGGCCGGCCCATAGCGTGGCTGCACGGTCGCTCGCCTGTGCGAAACGCCGGCAGTTTGACGCAAAGCGCGTCAAATAGGAAATTCCTACCTCACTCGCGGGCGCGGTACACACTGTATAGGAACCCGCACAAAGCTAGTCGTGACCTATGACGCGCGAGTCGTGGTTAAGTCAGAGGAAAAAACGGGCTGGGCCATTCAGCGCGTGCGCGCTGCTTTTCGGCTTCGTTTTGTTTTTTGTTTGTGACTAGAATTAGGTTCTTTTTTTTTGTCTATGTGTGGGTTTTTTCTTCAGTTTTTTTCTTCATTTATTATTTTTTCCCTTTTCAGGTTTCTTTTTTCTTTTGCTTTTCATTGGATTATTCAAATACACACTGAACATTTTTTAGCATATGGTGAATATTTTTCAAATACGCACTGACCTTTTTATATATATGATGAACTTTTTTTGTTATATGCATTGAACATTTTTAATGTACAATGAAATCTTTTAAATATAAACAGAAGATATTTATTTTTTAATACAGACTGAACATTTTTTAATATACGATGAAATTTTTGTGATACACTGCAGTTTTCTATATATTATTTAATTGTACGTGTCTCATCCTTCGCTACAAGCAGACAATTAATGGGCATGGGACATTAGAAACTAGCCGAATCCATGGTCGGTGCTAGTGCGAAAGTGTGTTTCTAGTCTCGAGCTCGCACGCACTTGGATGAATACTAAACTCTAAAAAAGAAAAAAAAGAAAATCTGATTTTTTTGGTAACAAACTTTACTTAGTTCCCTGTTTGTCTGTTAATTTTCATGATGAAATCACATTCGTGGAAGTGTGAAAAACCCCGAAATGAATGCTTTTAAAAATATTATTTTCGGGGCATATATTTTTTTGCAGACGTCCATGAATGTCATTCAATCACAATTTTTTGTACGCAGCTAAAACACTCATCTATGTTTTCTTTTAAGATTTATAGTTTCCTTACTATTTTTCTAAATTTGAATGTTCGTCCGGATGAATTTGAGCTGAAGACTACAAACTCCATGTCCGTCCTTAGTAGTGTGCTTTCTCTAGAAAAAGAAAAACAAGAAGTACTGTACCATCTCACCCCAACGGAACTGTCCATATCGCCCCAACTCCGAAATCCTGACGTGATGTTTTGCCAAAGAAGGATTCCTTGACATCTTTCACCGAGTACATGACTTTTGCGAACGCAAAGTTTCTGAGCACGAGTTTGAATGAGTTTGGGTAAACAGTAAAATAAGAACAAAATTAATTTTTTTTGTGACAAAAATTCACCGAGCACATTCCTAGAATGCATAGCAAAATAAAAAAAAAATCGGTATTCTGAAAATGCTACTTTCAAAAGCATTTTGGAGCACAGATTTTTTTCACGCCTTACAGAAATGTGATTCCATGACAATTTTTTGCAGCCACTTGAAACTTTTGTCAATGTTCGTCACAAAAAAAATTCAGATTTTTCTGAATTTTTTTTATTCTACTGTTCACCAAGCTCATTTGAGCTCGGGAGCAGAAGAACACTTTCGACTTTATTCTAGCTTGCTATCTCATATTCTGCCTCATCCATGGTTGTTATGCACTCCTCATTTCACCGGTCTGAGGCCCCGGTTCACCTACATGCACGATCAGTTAAACTTTTTACCTGGGACTTTTAGCTGTCACTTCCGCTCTATCTATTCTGAAGTACTCCAACCATGGAGTAAAAAGGAAAAGGCTGTCACTTGCTGAGATGAAAAGGTCAGGGAACCAGCCATGGATATTTAGATAGACGAGAGAAAGCGGCTCCGGCTCCGAAAGAAGAAATAACGGATCGGATTGGATCGGATTCCATATCAAAGTCTGGCGATCAGTGGTTGGACCAAATCCAAGTGCAAAGATCCGGTGCCTGGGCTGGGATGGGAGAATAAAAACAACCTCCTCCGTTGCTCTCTTCACTCGCCAAACTGGAATGTCAACTTGGGAGATGAGATGTTCAGAAACAAAACTCGGTCCAATTTGATTGAAAAGACAAATATTCACAACATGTACACATGATATATTCCAGCAATCACGAAATGCTCCGTCCCGTCTTGTCTCTCCCGCCTATTTCTTTCTCCGCCTCATCATTTCTTTCCAAGTTTTCTCTTTTTCCAAGTACTATCGCTACATTTATCGATTTTTTTTACTATCGCTACAGTATTAGTATACGCACGTCCATCCGTTTTTCCTACCCGGATCCTGCCACCTAATCCAAGCGCATGCGACCCGTCCGTGTGGGTGTGGCCAGGAACCGGAACTGAACAAGACGAGCATGCGCTGCTAACAGGTAGCCAGGCGAATCGCTACTATTAGTGCAGTTTCTTGCCAATGCCAACCGAGTACGTGTTGCCTAGTCCGCCTTGCTACGTGCCGCGACAGCGGCCTTGGAAAAAAAATAGTAACTTTTCCGTAGCACAGGAGTATACCCGCAAAGCTACATGTTAGGGCATCTTCAACGCCGATCCTTAAACCTTCCACATACATCAGATCGTTGTCTATATGGTTTGTATTATAATTTTTCTGATATAAATGAAACATGCATTACCGTGAGAAAAAGTGTGATCGGTGAAGCTTTATATGTCCAGAGTCTACATTTTCTATTTTTGAAACAGAGAGAAGCCTCGTCATGAATTAAGAAGAGTTTGAATTACATGATCAGACCGCCTATAGACTGACCAGAACCGAATTAGCCTACTCTTCTGGCGTTTGAGAACTCAGACGCCTGGCCCTTGCCGACCGTCAAAGCCCGGGCTCGGCCTTAACTTTAGACATGATTCATGGAGAAGGCATTTCTAAACACTCTTGCATTCTGCTTGTTCTATGAAACCAACATGACAAGAGATGCGAGGTCGTTTCCCACAATGGCTTTGGCGCCCACCATATGATACCGCCTATCCTTGGCAGTGTTGAAGTTACTCCACTCGGTGTCTCGGTGATATCCATGTTGGCGAGCCCCTTCCAAGCCTTAATCTCCGTTCAAATGCGCTTGTGTATCGACACCGACCGCCTCTGGTTCTCACTTGCACAATTGACATAGGCTCTATCGTTTGAACACTACTACTTGTTGCTCCTCCAGTTGGAAAAACATGGGAGAACCAAGTTGCGGTTGGGAGAAAATGACAAACGCGGCTAGCTCTTGTGTACGTCGGCTTTATGCACACTAAGGTGGTGTTTGGTTTAGAGGCTATCCACCATAAGGACAGGGATAGCCAATTTTTTAGGGGATATCACTTGTTTCGTTTATCAGCCAGGAAGGATAGGGATAGTCAGATACCAGAGAATATTCCTTCAAAACATGGTTGACGAGAGTCGCGAGATTATGGCCGATGAGGGCAGCCACCCGCGCTTGCGTGAAACGTTTTCCCATGGGCGCCCTCTGTCGTGTGGCCGTGGTAATCAGCCCGGCGGCGCCCTCGGGTGCCTCCGCCGCTGGCGCACCACCGCCCCACGCTGGCGCCCTGCTTGGCCGTCGGCCATGGCACTGCTCCTCGAGACGAGGCAAGCCGCGGGTGCCCCATCCTTTCCAGGAAACTCCCCTCCCACAGGGTGGTGACTGACAGCGGCGGCGGCGCACACCCGACAGCGGCCGCGGTGCACACGCTCGGCCATGGCCCCTACCTCCAGCCATCCCTCTCTCTCTCTTGACGTGTTGTAACCATGGCTGGCGGGGAACGGGGAGCTCCGGTGGCCGGGAACGAGGATCACTGGAGATCTTGCCTATCTATTCTCTGTATGTATGCGTTAGTCTTTCAACTGTCCTTTCGTCTACAGATACCACATATGAACACTACTGGTAACACTGAGGCGTTGATAAGAAGTAGCAGAATATTTGGTAAACAGCGGCCAGTTCATGGTATTTAATTGTATGGACAGTCACGTGTATGATTGTACAAAGAAGAACATGTATACATGTATGAATAGCTGGTAAATAGTGACCAGTTCATGGTATTTGATTGCATGGACAGTCACGTGTATGATTGTACAAAGAAGAAATGTATATGTATTTTTTGCATGGAAATATACATGTATTTGATTGTGCAAAGAAGAGCATGTATACATGTATTTGATTGTACAAAGAAGAGTATGTATTTTTTTTTTAAGGGAAGAAGAGCATGTATTAATATTGCATTGTAGATGAACATAAAAAATAGCTAATGACTATCCATATCCACATTTTATCCTTGCAACCAAACAATAAAAAACGGTTATCCATCTCATCTAATCCTTCGCAACCAAATAAGAAAAACTGGCCATCCTCAACCAGGTGATTAAGGATATCCTCAGCCAAGCCAACCTCGCCCGTGAAGCAAACGCCACCTAAAGAGGACGTCTGAGCGGCCGGCGTAGGACAAAACGTAGCGGCTCACACGTTACTCACGACATGCTCGCATCCAGCCAGTGCCATTGATCATTAATACCGGCACACCAAATCGAGACCTTAAATTTTGTTTTTTGTTTTAACTCATACGAGATACGACAACCGTCTGAATCGTACGGCAATCGCTGGCGCGTTGGTATACGTACCACTGGCCGAGCATCGACCTCATCTACCCATGCCTTGTGTGCAGGATGAGGCGCCCCGAAAAAGTAAATTTACCGGAACCGGTGGCTAGCGGTGAAGTATCGACCGTGTACGTAGGGAAAATATCATGTGATACGGTGCATGGCATGATACCGTGCTCCGAGCTTGCGTGGTGCGTCCGATCTACATGGAAGGCATGGGATCAGCTTACTTGTCTTTTTACACATACCTCCCTGTATATTTTCATTCTGGGTTGGTCTGGGTGCAATTTGTTGGTCGTTATAGACTACTAGGAACAAGTTTACGATCGAACATGTTTTTCCTGCTAAACCCGCTGACTGTTTATTTAAATCATGTATCTTCTTGCAGCAGTGGAGATCATTGACTAAGCCGGAGGAACGGGATGCTCTTAATCTTCTCATATCTAAAGTTCGGGCCTCGGCGTCGTCTCTATCTGGACAGGATCATGGTATCTAGGCGTTTTGGAGCTCTGTCGACTAGTTGATGGCTATGTCGTTTATCTTTTCTCCGGCCTGCGTGTCGTGTGTTGGCAGGGTGTACTTTCGGGTTCTTTCGTTCGTGCCTACCCGCGTGTGGGTGTACTTGATGATGCTTCGGTTCATTCGCGGTGTTGTTCTTTGACTCTACCTTGTGGCTTTATTTATAAAGTCGGGCGTAGGCCTTTTCTTTAAAAAAGCTGCGCGTGCTTGCAAAACCGTAACAGTTCTGCACGTCTCACTTTCTCACCAACAAGTCTTGTTCCTGTCCGCTGCCATTCATCAAGATGCAGCCTGGCTGGTAAGGGCATGGCCAACGCTCCATGCTGGAGTGCTGCCCTGCAGTCCACGTCGGATGAAAAGGGGAGAGAGCGAAAAGAGTGCTGCCTGCAGAGCCAAACGGTCTCTTGCAAAGGAGGCTGGTGCTTCAACCAAAAAGAAGAAGAAAAGAAAAGGAAAGAGGCAAAATCATATGCAAAGAGTAGCAGAGGACCACAACAAACATGTGCAGCCATGAATTTAGATGGAAAAGAAGATGACGAGAGAGAGAATATAGAAGGGACCATACGGTGAATGAAGCTGATGCTTCATCTACTTGCTCCTATGTGGATCTTGGGGCATCATCATACCACTGCCACCATTGTACATGCCCTAAAGCAAAGTATTTTAACCCCACTACCCAAGATAGAAAGATAGGAAGACCGAAACTCCCTGTTAGAAGGGAGAGAGGGATTAGGTGGAATAGTTCAATGTATTGCTTGAGCCTCGTGGACATATATATATAGGAGTACATAATCTACTTGAAGTACAAGGCAGGCCAGAATATTTCCTAGTCTAACCTATATTTCCTAATACAATCACGTTACTCAACATCCCCCCGCAGTCACAACGGTAGCGACGCAGACGGTGAGGCTGGAGAAGAATCCGAAGGCAAGCCGACGGACGCCCCCCACAGTCGTAACGGTCGATGCATCGCGGAGTCGTGGCTGGAGTGGAAACCAACGAAGTTGCTCAAGCAGGCGGTAGCCCTTTGTGCCGTTTGTCGATGTAGCCGAGAGCGTGGATGGTGGAGCCGTGGTCGAGGTAGCCGTGCGAAGAATGCCGTGGTCGATGTCGAGTCGGGGTGGCCGGTGTCGAGGAAGTCGCCGTGGAGCTGCGGACGCAAGAGGGCACCGAGTTAGCATGGGCGCAGTGGTGTCGAAGTAGGGGTGCACCGGAAAAAAAATATTGTTGACGACGCGTCGCGGCGGGTTTGCCAAGCCCGAGGACACATCGTGGACGAAGGCACGCACCGGTGGTGCCAGCACCGGCATGCATAGACGGACGAAGACGAAGTTGACGAAGCGTTGACCAGGCTTGCTAGACTCGGGGACACGTCGTGGATGAAGGCACGCATCGGTGTTGCCAGCACCGGGCATGCGTAGACGAGGGACCTGCGCGAGCTGTACGCCATGTCGGAGAAGTCGGAGGGCCAGCAGAGAAGAACTCGACGACGATTGCGGCGTCCATTGGCGCGGGGCCGATATCACCAACGGTGGTCGGGGTAGATGACGGCGACGCAAGCGACGGGCTGGTGCTTGGACGAAGACGAAGGGGGTGGACGGGCGGCGGCGGCGGCTACGAAGGTAGCGGCGGCGGCGGCCAAAGAAGAGCGACGGCGCTGGTCTGACGGCGGCGACGGCGTCTAGGTTAGGAGTGCGGCAGCGGTGCTCGAAGTAGGCGAAGAACCCTGACAGCGTGACTAAGACCGGCGTGGACGCGGTGCATACTACGGGAGGTCGACGCGCGGTGACGGCGGAGTGGACCGCGGGCCGCGGTGCTACGGCCCGAAGGGGCGACGCAGCGGAGGCGGGCAGGTCGGGGCGACGGCAGGAAGACCTCGGGGCGGCGGCGGGGACCGCGGGTCGCGACGCTGCGGCCCGAAGGGGCGACGCAACGGCGGTTTGCGAGTCGGTGCAGCCGCGGGGACGACCTCTGGGCGGCGGCGGGGACCGCGTATCGCAGCACTACGGCCCGAAGGGGCGATGCAGCGGCGACGCACGAGTCGATGCAGCCGCGTGGAGAACCACGGGGCGGCGGCGCTGCGGCAGCCCGATGCTTCATCGGCGGAGAGGCGCGCGGTACTCGGGACGATTTTCACGGGACCTGCGGAGGCGCGCGAAACCGACAGACCAGGTCGGTTGCGCGGCATAGATGAGGCGGACCACGGCCGCGAACGCGTGATCAAGCCGATCGCGCGCGAGGTCGGGGACGCCGCCCGGTGAAGGCGTAGTGGCGGCGGAGTCCGAGATGAAGCCGGCGACGATGAACGGCGTGGGGCGACGTGCGGACGAGGGCGTCAGCACCGGCACCCGGGCCACCAAAGCAGCGTCGGCGCCCGGGTAGCGAGGCCCGAGCGACCAACGGAGCAACGGTGCCCGAGCTCGAGGCAGTCGACGGGCCTGACGCAGCCGGCCTGACGCGGTAGGGACGAGGCCAGCGAGGTAGACCGCCGGGCCGCCGTGCAGACGTGGCGGAGGCGGGTGACGTGGATCGATGGGCGGGCCGGCGCGCGAGCGACGACTATGATTGGCCGTCGCATGGCGCGAGGCCGCCGGGTCGGGGCGATGCAGTTGTCCCGGTCGGAGCA
>NC_057808.1:492011989-492077329 GCF_018294505.1 Triticum aestivum | reverse complement strand
CGGTGGCTGGCCCGAACGGGCCGCCTCGGCGCGCGTGGCCGCCGGGTCGGAGGAGAGGCCGGCTGGTCGCGCCGGGGTCGGAGTAGAGGGGCACGGAGGTCGACGGCGGCGGCTGGCGACGTAAACCGATTAAGATTAGATAAAAAACCAAAAAGAAAAACACCGATCAAAACGACCGGCGAGAGAGTGAAAAAATCCGGAGCAAGGGCTCGGGAAAAAGACTCTCTAGGGCAGCCGGCCAACACGGCCGGCGGACGAACCCTAGGTACCGGCGGCACGGCCCCCGGCGGCGGTCATGGAGGCCGACCGCCCCGGGGGCGGCGCGCGGGTGCGGAAGCGGCGACGGCTAGGGTTTGGATCGTGATTAGGCTGATACCATGTTAGAAGGGAGAGAGGGATTTGATGGAATAGTTTAATGTATTGCTTGAGCCTCGTGGGCATATATATAGGAGTATATATTCTACTTGAAGTACGCGGCAAGCCAGAATATTTTCTAATGTAATCTATGTTTCTTAATACAATCACGGTACTCAACACTCCCATTCACATTGAACGGCCGGTGCACATTACACTGTTGCTCATACAGTTAGCGGAAAAGTAATTGTAATTGTTAGATCAGGATGTATAGGTTAAACAACACATGCACACATTAATTATATTTGTTATTAAATAACGAGGTAAGACTGGACACAAGCTGATCGTTCCAACATGAGCTACTCAAGGATCCTAAAAAAAACATGAGTTTACTCAACGGAAATCCGTTGGTGCTCCTCGGAGCGCGCACTCTTATCACCGAGTTAATTGCAAGGCACTACCACACTTCGGCACGTTGTGATGAATCACTACCACTAGTCACTTTTTTTGCCATGCAGTGCCAACTCTAAGCCTAAGTGTTGCAAAACGGTCTGACAGGCGTATAAGCTCGTATTGACCACGTATCTGACCGACCGGCCCTACGTGTCAGCTGCCACGGTGGCCTACCCGCGCGCACCCGCTCGGTAACTCTCGCACCCGTCTCGATCGCTCCATGTAGCCGGCTCCGGTCGAACCCAACCGGAGGCAGCCGAACTCTGTCCCTCTCCTCGCCTCATCGCCCTTGTCTCTCCAGCCGCCGCCGCTCGCCACGCAGACCGCCGCGTCCGCCACCGCCGCCGCGCCATGGTCTTCGAGGATGAGAGCAGCGACGACTTGTCCGGCCTGCAGATGTCCTCCAACGACGACGGGATGCATTATCAGGTCAGTGGTGGAGCTAGGGTTAGGGTTAGGTGATTTGAGGATTTGGGGATTTGATGATCTGGTTTTCTGATTTGAGGATTTGCTCCCTGTAGACTCCTGCTAGCATTGAAGACCAAGACTACAATGGCTTGGAGAAGGCACCAGAGGGGTTCTGCGTGGAGCATCGGCTGCCAACTGAGCGCCGTGTAGCTTTTGAATCATTTGAGACGGGCAGGAGGTTTCTAGTTTGTGCTCAGCCTATAAGATTGATGCTCGCTCTCTCTCTCTCTATCACTGTAATATACTCCCTCCGTTCCTTTATATAAGGTGCATTTATTTTTTCAAAAGTCAAACAAGTGCATGTTTGACCAAGTTTTTAGAAAAATGTATCAATATCCACAATATGAAATTTATATCATTTGATCGATCATGAAAGGTAGTTTCATATTTTATCTATTAGGTATTGCAGATGTTTCTATTTTGTTCTATAATCTTGGTCAAACTCTCAAATGGTTGACTTGCACAGAAACCAATACACTTTATATTCTGGAACGGAGGGAGTAGTTACTAGTACTGATGATGAAGCACATTGTTTACCACTTAGTAGTTTTGATGCTTCTAGTACTGATGCTCACTACAATAGCTTAGTTGGCTATGTTCACTGTAATATATTTTTGGTTTAGTTATTTATTAGTAGCTCTGATGATTATGGTTTTGATGCTTATGTTCACTGTAATATGTATATGGGCAGCAACTTAGTTGGCTATGTTCACTAGTACTGATGATGATGAGGCAGTGTAGTTGCTAATTTTTAATTGAGGCAGTATAGGTTGCAGTTGAAGTAGCATTGTTTAGTTGGCCACATGGATAGGTTGTAGTTCTGCAGTTGTTAGTTCATTTTTTAAAAGTGCCCTTTCATAATGGCAATTCTTCAGAGAGTAACAATATAAGTGTTTGCTATATTGCAGGAAGCTGTAAATTGTGGTTTCCTTGCTTGGGTTGACCCAGAGTGGCCTCCCACAATGCAAAATGCATTGTTGAAGCTTTGGGAAATGTTTGAAGACAGCAGGACTGCTAGGAGGAAGGATAACCTAGAAAGTTCACTTACTATCCACCACCTTAAAGAACAGAAAAGGAATCTGGATGCCAACTATGACAAACTAGTTGAAGATGTCCATCAACTTCTCAGTGCCCAGGAGGACAGGGTGTTGGATTTCATCTCTCTGAAAGCTAAGGAGAAGAGAGATGAGAGAGCCAGTGCATCAATTGTGGCTGCCATGAAGAATGAGATGGAGAATAAAGAGGCGGAGAACTTCAAGATGAAAGAGAAGTACAAAGTGCTGATGAACCTGGTAGAAGCTCAAGGCACTGTCATTAGGAACCTGAAGATGAATCATTTGAAAGAGAAGGAAAAGCTAGTTGAAGGCAACAACAATTTAAAGATTCAGGTTGATGAGCTCACCAAGTCTTTGGAAAAAATCACAGAAGAGAATGTGCAGCTGAACCTTCACATGTCTGATCTCAAGAGGGGACATGAGAATTTGATAAAACGCAGGGATGAGGTAAAGCTCCAGCTTGCTGTTCAGTTGAAGTCACTGGAGAAGAGCAACGAGAAGTTGAAGTTGATCCATGACATCCTGAAGGAATGAGGTAGATGAACATGATATGGGTAGATGAAGCAGAGCATACCTATCATGATATAAGTTGCTTTGATAGAAGGCTTTGCTAATCTTTTGTGAAGGGTGGTTTAGTTAAGTGTAATGTATGGATGTAGTAGTTGTGAACAATGTTGAACTCCACTATGCTATGGTCTTTAGGTAATGTTTAAGAATCTAGTAATTATGGTTGTAAGAATCTATGGTTATGTTGAACTCCAGTATGCTATGTTATTTAGCTAATGCTCAAGTTATATCTCCTCTTGAACCTCGGATGAAATATTTAGCTAATGCTCAAGTTAGATGGCTCAAGTTCTACCTATAAACTAACGAATCCCTGGCCAAATCAAACACTAGAGCAAAAAAAAATGCTGACGTGGCCATTGTCAACAGGGATTGCCCTGAGTGGTGGCCCTGGTTATTAAAGCAATGCGCGGGGGCGAACAGGAAACAGTTTGTGCATTTGGGGGGAAAACCTAGGGTTAGGCGACGGCGGAGGCGATCTCGCAGGCTGCGGTGGCGGCGGCTGCGTCCAAGTCAATGTCAATGTCGTGGTCTTCGGGTCAATCTCAGGCTCCCAGCTTCTGTCGAGCCTCTGGAAGGAGAGGGGACGAATCGAGGTCGCCGGTGCCCTACCGTGAGAGCCCGATGGCGTATGAGCCGGAGAAGCTCTGCTGGTGCAGGCCGCGTAGGAAGGCGCCGAGATGGATCTCATGGAGCCGTCAGAACCCAGGCAGGAGGTACTACGCCTGCGTGGATGCCATGGTAAGTTTCATTTTTGTTCTACTTTTCTGTTCATTAGATCTTCTCCCTTCTCAAACCCTGATTTGATTGATGGTGGTTGTGGCTTCCTTGAATGGCATGATGATCCTCTGCCGAAGTTTTTGAGTGATTTGATTGGAGATTTGCGAGATGAAGTGTGTAGGCTGAGAGGTGAAACAAGTGTTGGTGTGTTTGAAGATGACAGTGCAGTTGTGGCTCTGCCTGAAGCTCAAAGAGGAAGAGAGGTGGTGGCTTTGGAAGAACAGCCACTACTGTTAGGTGTCGGGTGTTGCAAGTTAGTGCCACTACTGTTGTTGATCCTAGTAATGTGTTAGGTGTCTTTGTAAAAAAGATTTGGTGTAATCAAGTATGTGGCCATTGTGGCATTATCATCCAGTTTGTGCATGGTTTCTTGACACATGTGCATTGAGTTGTTTCATAAAAGCCAAATGAACAAATATCTTGACACAAGTGCCAAATGAGCATTGAGTTGTTTCACAAATGCCAAATGAACAACACAAAAAGCCTTGATTTGTTCACAAGTGCCAAATGGCCAAATATTTCAGATATTGCAGGCCTAATATGTTCACAGGAGCGTCATAGGTCCACAAATGACCAGAAAATACATGGTTTGTAGCACAAATAACTTAGTTCACATCAGACTCAACTTAGTACTCCATTAGGACATACACCAGTTTTGTAGCACAACTAACTTCGTTCACATCTAACTTAGTTCACATCTTCTCTCACTCAAGTAGCAACATTCTCTCACTCAAGTGTTACCACTGGTAGTAAAGAATGACATCAAGCGAGTATAATTCCCTGGGACACTTGAAGGAGCACCAGAAGTAGAAGGACCAGAAGATGAAGCTCCTGCAGCAAATCTTGGGGCAGTGAAAGCCTTGCAAATCTTGCACTTGCACTAGTTGACACTCTAGCAGATCTTGAAGTAGATCTTGCACTAGCAGATCTTGCACTAGCAGTTCTTGCAGAAGCAGTTCTTGCAGAAGCAGACCTTGCTGGTGGCTGCTGTGATCCTGATGGAGTATCTTCATTCCTTGATCTTGCAGGTGCCTTGCAAACATTTACAAGGAAACATGCTAGTTAGTCACAAAAAACATAGAAGGAAAGAAGGCCAATTAGCAAGTAAAATTCACAAGGGTTTACCACATAATTGTTTTTCCTCAAAGCCAACTCTGGTCTCAAGTGTTGCTTGCAGTTGGTGTACCTATGGCCTTGGAGCCCATAGTTGCTGCATGTTATAGTGGCCATTCTTGAACTGTCCTTTGGTTTTGGAACCTCAAATCTGCCCTTTATTCTCTTCTCTTTCCTTCTCCCCTTCTTCACATGAAATTTGGGTGGCTCTATGTCTGGTCCACTTGTCCTTGTCCAATCATGTTCACCAGGAACTGGATATATCATTGGTTCATATGCAGCAAGGTAAAAAGGTTTTTTGAAGAAATTGCAGACACAGTCCTTTGGAAATATTTTTGCCTTGTTAATTGCTGATATTGCATGGTTGCATGGTATGCCACTCAGGTCCCACTTTCTGCAGCCACATGTATAAGCTTCCAAGTTTACATCATGCGTTTGCTGCCCACTGGTCACTTGCCAAAGATTTACACCAGCTTGAATAGGTTTGCAAAATCTGGCCCTTTCCTTTTCCTCCTCAAGCTTCTCAGCATAATGTGGTGTGATCTCCCACAGAGATGCCTTTCCTCTCTCTCTGTTTCTATGCCACCTCACCATCTGCTTGTCCTTAATGCCATCAATCATGGTCCTAATAGGTTTTTTCCTAAAATCTAGGATGTACTTGTTGAACACCTCAGACAGGTTGTTAACAACCAAGTCTGTCTTGCAGTTAGTGTCAAAAGCATGCCTAGCCCATGTGTGCTTAGGTATTCCACTTAGCCACTTCCAAGCTTCCTCACTCTCATTTTTCAAGTCATTCATGGCAATGTTAAACTTGTGCTGGCTATAAGCATAGCTGGCATTATCCATGCATTTCTTAAGATCTTCCCCCCTAAACCCAGCATTCTGGAAATTTGCATAGAGGTGTCTAAGGCAAAATCTTTGATGACAGTTTGGAAAAACTTGGTTTATTTCATTTAGTAGCCCCTGTTCACAAGGCATGCTAGACTTAGCTGTTGTACTACTACATCTAGAACATAACATGCTAATGCAGAAGAACATAAAAGCAAGAACATAACAGAAAGATGCTTGGATACCTTCTGTCTATCAGACATGATAGTATAAGGCCCAAATTTGCTAACTTCTCCTCCTAGGCGTATCTTCAGTTGGTGTAGAAACCAACACCAGTTAGCTGTGTCCTCTTGTCCAACAACAGCAAATACAAGTGGGAAAATATTATTACTCCCATATCTTCCAGTGGCAGCTAGGATTTGAGCACCAGTGGTGAGCTTAATAAAGCATCCATCAACACCTGTTGTTGCAACCAGAGAACAATTTAAACTTCTACAAAGCATTACTAAACTATATATTGAGAAAGAACCACTACATCAATTGATAAAGAACTATAAAGCATTACTAACCAATGAATGGTCTGCATGCATTGAGAAATCCCTCCCTTGCTCCATTTATGCAGAAGAACATAGCATGAAACCTTGGTCCTGGATGTGGTATTTTTGTAGTTGGTCTTGGAGTAACTGTTGCAACTAAAACTCTACTACCAGGGTTTGTATCCATGATGGTCTGAGCATAATCCCTTAGCCTGGGTATTGCTTCTTGTGCTCTCCTAGCATAGCTTCCACAACTAGGTTTTTGGCCCTATAGGCCATGTGCCTTGGCACATCAACACCATACTTCTCATTGCAGTTGTCAATCAGAGTGTGTATGCTGGTGGTTGGATCAGACCTGAACAATGACTCATAGGTCTTTGCAAGCCACTTGGCACTAATCCTAGATGTCTCAGTGCTGCTAGGGCAAGTGTGCTCCAGCCTTATTTTTTTAATAGCAAAAGTCTTCTCCCCTTTGATAACTGCAGCAACTATGCAAAACTGGTAGTGCTCTTGCTTACAACAGACAATGATCCTTTGGTCTGAATTTCTGTGATACTTGAAGTCTCTGGCCTGTGTGATGTGCAAGCTCAACAAAGCATCTCTGAATTGTTGTTGATTCTTGAAGCACATGTACAGACATAACTGCTGATGTGGTTGCTCAAGTTTGTCATTGTACCAGATCCTTGGTTTCCTTTTCTTGGCCCTACTCTTCCTCCCTTTAGGTAGAACAAATGACAGTGGCTCATGTCCATCATCTTCATCCTCAAACAGCAACCCATCATCTTCTTCATCTGATGAAGGAATGAAATCAGGTTGCACCTCCTCCAACACACTAGAATGTGTCCTAGTAGTAGGGTCTCTCCTAACTACCAGCTTCTTCCTCTTTTTTGCAGGTTTTTGCATTGGTGGCTCTTCTGTTGCAACAACATTGATCTCATCCTCCTTGTCCCTCTCCTCCTCCTCCTCCTCCATCTCAAACAAGTCCTCAACCTCAGTGTCACCCTCATAATGTAATTGTTCCTCTTCTGAATCTTCATTTTCAACTTCTTGCTCTGCTAGTTTATTCCCCTCAATTATCTCTGTGTCTTCAATTATCCTGTACTTCTCCATGCAGAAAGGATTGTTATCACTGTCATATGCAGCAGCCTCAGAGTCATCACTGTTATTATGTCCCTCCTCTAGCACTGCCTCTTCCTCCATTACAGCTTTGAGCTTCTCCTTACTGAAACTTCTGCTCTCTTGTGTGCACTGACTATGAAAAACAACACCTTGTTGATCAACAGCAAGAACTGCAGGCTCACTGAGATCATAAACAACAGGTGGTCTATACAATATAGTTGCTAAATTTTCTTCTCTCCTCTGACAGACATTGCTGTAGTTTGGACTCACTAAATCTTCTTCTATCTGACATACAAAAGGTGTTGTTGCCCTCACTAGCAAATTCAGAACTAAACTATGCTCATATTCCTTCTTAAGTTGATGCAGTTTGATGTTTGTGTCAATTAACTCTAACCCTTGCTCTCTTTCCTATCCTCTGCCTAAATTCTTCATGTGGTACAGTTCATCAGAGAAGGAATAACCTTGTGTGTGCATAAGTGCATATAAGTTAAGAAATGTCACATCTGAGCTGCATATCTTCCTATCCAGATTGTGTTGTGCATCGAAATGAATCCGAACATCCCAAACAGCATCATCCAAACTACAATTGATAGCACAAATTTAGATTGTCATGAGCAACACTAACCCTAGCCCCCTGTTTTGCAATATACAGAAAGAAGCAGAGAAGAGAACGACTTACAGCATGCCGCCAACAACTCCACTGGTCCACTAATGGCTACTGCATGGGCCACCCATATCTCTGCCAGCTTCAGCCTGTCCTCCATGGACAGTGCGGCCTCCTCCTCCCAATCCTCGTCTGCGCTGGAGTAGTATGAACTAGAGCCATCGACGTCGTCCAGACCTAAGTGGTCATCGGGGCCGAGACCAGGAAGGTCTCCGTACCCGCCCGCGCCGTCGGCGCCGCCGGGAGTCGCCGCCGCCATCTCCTGAGAGGGAGAGGGAGACGAGGGAGGGGGAGAGGAAACTAGGGTTCGTCCGGTCCGATTCGACCCGACCCAGCTGCTTGGTGTGACCGACCCGGGCTGGATCGAGTGACCGAGCGGGTGCGAGCGGGTAGGCCACCGTGGCAGCTGACACGTCGGGCCGGTCGGTCAGATACGTGGTCAATATGAGCTTATACGCCTGTCAGACCATTTTGCAACACTTAGGCTTAGAGTTGGCACTGCATGGCAGAAAAAATGACTAGTGGTACTGATTCGTCACAACGTGCCGAAGTGTGGTAGTGCCTTGCAATTAGCTCCTTATCATCGGAAAAAATATTTCAGAGTCTGAAAAAATTTCAAACAAAAATTCGGCGCATACATCTCGACATTATATTTGTGCACGTTAAGTTTCAAAGAAAACCGACATTTTTGTGTCTTGTGTAAAAAAGACAAAAAGATGTCTTATGGAAAGCACTTTTTAACGCCGAATTTTGTCTTTCTTACACGCGACATATAACTTGTCGTTTTTTTGCGAAACGACTTCGTGAGTATGTACAATATCGATATGTACACGCCAAAATTTTGTGTGGAATTTTTTACATTTCAAAATATTTTTAAAACACATTTTAAAAACTAGGAGTGCGCGCTTCCATGTGCCAAAACGCCACTCTCACCTTTTCTTTGTGTTGCTCATTCTCCTGAAAGCTACATATCGGTTTATTTCTTTTGGCATCGGATGGTGTATTTCTAGTGTGATCTAACTTTTTTACCTCATCCATGTGAATGAGACTGAATGACCATCCCACAAAAAAGAGAGGCGACACTGACATGGCATAAGGTTAAGTAGCAAATCAGCAATTTACAAAAGCTTGAAGGTCTCCTTCGTATATTTGGCAGTGGATTGTGTGGATGTTCAATCTTGTCCCTAGGGCACAGATCCAACGGACCACCTCTTCTTGTATCACCGTATCATATCAGTGTTGGTATCACTGGATATGCACTCCGTGTACGTACTTGTGTTGAGGTCAGGTTAGCATTTTCCTTTTTCTATGTGCTTCTTCTACGCAGTAGTCTAAATACCATCAAATACAATCTATCATACCTGACATCTTTTCATGACGGTACAGACAATAGTCTGTCAGGGGAGAGAGCGTTAGCGGAGAGAAGGATGAATGGCTGCATGCATATAATATTCTCTCTCTTCAAAATGAAGACTAGCATTTTATTTCATTGTGATATTTAGAATAGCTGATAACTTTTAAATCAACTTTTCGTTCTGATTTTTTGTATATATATTTGAATTGCTCGTGTCAAGAACTTTAACCAATGTGGGATAAATTTCCACTAAATTTATTTAACCGATTTCAAAAGAAAACATATTTCACTCAATTAAAAAAAGATATTTCACTCATTTTACTAGTTTTACAAAACACACTACACCCATTTATAAAAGATATATTTCACTCATTTCAGTCAGAAAACACATTACACTCAATTAAATAAGATAGGTTTCACTCATTTCGGAAAACACATTACAGTCACTCAATTCAAAAAACAGATTTCCTCCTTACAAACGATATATTTCACTCATTTCACCAGTTTTAGAAAACACATTACACTCATTTATAAAAGATAGATTTCACTCATTTCAGAAAACACATTACACGCATTTTAAAAAACTATCGGTTAAAAAGTAATTTCCCTCGTTTCTGAAATAGATTTCACTCATTTCAGAAAACGCATTACACTATTTGCAAAACTAATTTCACTGCAAATTTTCAAAATATATTGAAACATATTTCACTAATCACAAATATCAGTTTCAAACACTAAAAAAGCAGTTTCACACAAAAAATTGGTTATATTTCACTTTTTTCAAATAACTTATTTCACTCATTTCAGAAAACACATCGCACTCACTCAAGTCAAATATTATATTTCACTTGTTTCAAAAAACTTATTTCACTCATTACAGAATATAGATTTCACTAATTTCACTAGTTCCACAAAACACATTACACTCATTTAAAAAAAGATAGATTTCACTCGTTTTCAAAAAAAATGTATTACACTCACTTAAAAATATATAAATTTCATTCATTTGAGAAAACACATAACGCTCACTCAATTAAAATACTCATTTATTTCACTCGTTTGGAAAAACTAATTTCACTCATTACAAACTGCATATTATAAAACTAATTTCACTACGTATATGCGAAAAAGTTGAAACATATTTCACTCATTACAAATATATCAATTCCAAACACTTACATAAGCAGTTCCACACAAAATATCTCTACTTCTATAAAAACCTGAGTTGGTGATGATGGTGTGCCTGCCATCTTTCACCAATAGCCATCGTATCTAGATCTGACGCATACAAAGCAAACTGCTGCAGTTTTGCTAAAAGATGCTCGCACTTGTTTTCATATTTGTAAACAACTCCTTGTCTCTCACAATCAGCCTTATCTCTTCCCCTCCACATCCAGAAGGCCATAAACAATTTGGTGTGATGGCTGTTGTCGGCGCCGTCCACCCCCAGTCTTGGTGTTCCGTGCAATGCATGGGCATCTTACTAGTACTGAGTGAAATATGTTAATTGAAACATTGGGAATTAAACATGTTTGGAATATATCCAAGATTGATTTTGTTCTAAGGGTCTTGGCGCGAAGAGTTCAAATATATAAATTATTTAAGAAAAAATATAGTTTAAAAGATACAAATGATTAAAATTGCCATGGGTGAAATAAAATGATGGGTTTGTTGGTGAGAGAGGAGAGAGTAAATGTGTCATAACATGTACGTGTGATGTACGTGTGAGTCGGAAAAAATATAGAAAAAACGACCATGCATGCTACGTTTATCTGTCCATAGTGGGACCCACAAGAGAGAAATATCAACAATTAAAGTCAGGAAATGAATCAAATATGTGCTGCTGTATTGGGATACTTCACCATGTGGCAGTACCCCATTGGGTCATGCTTCGCCACTAAATCCATCGCCGGTAAGAATGACTTTGCGTGAGGCGCCCATGCATGCTCACGTAGAATTCTGACATGGCGAGCTTGTGGTTCTCTCCTTGGTTGCAAGGGCAAAAGCCAAAGGACATTGCACCGGGCATCTTCGCCCTTTCAAAACGCACAAGCTCAAGTTGGCCACGACACTTGCGAACAGTGACTGGATTCGCCGCATCGACATGAAGGATGGCCTCTCCACTGATCATATCCAACAATTCTTCAGTCTTTGGACCAAGATCCAGGAGGTGCAGATCACTAAGGGCACTGAAGATGTGATTCGATGGAATTCATTGCTGATGGGCGCTACTCCGTAGCCTCTACCTATAGGATGCACTTCGCGGGGCTGATAAAGTTAGGCATGCCAAACATGGTACGGAAGGTTAGGGTGCCACCAAAAATTAGATTCTTCTCATGGCTCATTCTCCAGGACAGAGTGTGGACGGCGAATAGATTAGCCCGTAGGGGCTGGCCAAATTGTAGTCTTTGCCAATTATGCAAACGAGAACCGGAATCTTCGGCGCACCTCACTTTTAAGTGTGGTTACTTAGTGAGGATTTGCGACATGATCAATGCTTGGTTGGGACTGCAATTATAGACGAACAACTGGGCCGACCTTGCATCTGTTGCTAAGTGGTGGGAGGATTCTCTTACGATGCTCGTTTGCTGGGCAATCTGGAATGAAAGGAATGCGAGAATCTTTCGAAATAAGGCCTCCTTGCCCACCCACGTATTTGCAGCAATCAAGGTGAGGTGCCTCTATGGGTGATGGCAGGGGCTAAGTATCTGGGCAATTGTATACCGGGAGAGTGATTCCCTTGCGCTTTTTTGGCCTTTGTTGTCATGTAACCTACAAACTATGTTCTTCTCTTCTTAATTAATGAGATGAGGTAAATCTTTTGCCTTCGTTTAAAAAAAAAAAGACACGTGGGGATGAACATGCGGCCGACCTGTTACGTTAACTCGTAACCGTACGAGTCCAACTGCTACCAGTTTTTCCTCTAAACACCTCTCTTTCCATACAGTTGTGTGCATTTCAGAATAAAACCAGGTCGTATAGTACTACATATTTGTGAAAGAAATGCAACTGTCCAAGAGCAATTCAACATTTAATACGAGGGGAAA
This sequence comes from Triticum aestivum, assembly GCF_018294505.1. Lineage (NCBI taxonomy): Eukaryota > Viridiplantae > Streptophyta > Magnoliopsida > Poales > Poaceae > Triticum > Triticum aestivum. Next base: position 492,064,994 of record NC_057808.1, on the reverse strand, counting down.
GGCACAAAACATCATCTTCATGTGGTCGTTTTTGTGACACCAACATTTGTGAAATTGACAGGTGACTAATGCGGGAACATCGGTCGACAGTCGCATTTCCCTTTAATTTTTCCCCGAAAAAAATGGTGATAAATCAGGAACACACACTAGAACAGATAACACCATACTCATGGATCATGATGCGAGCACGTACTTAAGTGGTAAACAGCGGCCGGTAGGTCGCACCTATTCATGATGGTTAGTCGTGGATCACTGCGGAGTTTAAAGCTAGCGCCAGCAGCAGCACGATAGGCCCATCGTAACAATCGCCGAGATCTTGGGTGAAAAGCTAGCCAAGATCGACCGGTGCGACCTGTCCAGTAAAGCGAGCTAAGCCAGATTTCGGTTGCTTGCTGCAACCAAAGTCTACCCAGAAATGGTCGAATCTATGGTACGGTAAGGTAGGTGGAGAGTGACTAGTCCAGTTTAGCAGCGGCAAGCAACATGCCAGAGACGCAAAGGACAGACACATCAACTCCAGCTTACTAGTGCTACTAGTAGCTGCTAGCCAACTGTTTGGGTTATTCCTTGCATTCCCGAGGAAATAAAAATGGTGAGAGAGAGAGAGAGAGAGAGAGAGAGGGGTTGGTGTTGCAACTTGCAAGTGCAGCGCTATCATCTAGCAACAGATAGATGAGCACGAGCTAGAGCTAAGAGAACTCTCCTATCCACACACTTGTGCACCGCTAGACGACGGAACCAACCAGTTGGCTTTTCCCTTTGCTTTGTTTAGGGGGATGAAGTGGAGGGATCGGTTGCGCCGCAGAGAATCACAGGCAACTGATCAAACTGAGAAAGAGATGACATGGCGACCGGGAGAGAGTGGCTGGACCGCCGGGGACCAAGGCAACGAGGGCGGCCCATGCCATGCGGCTAGCCAAGCCAACCCATCGGCGTCGGCCACCGGCAGATCTGCTGCGTCTGCCCTGCACCGGCTCGTGTCGCTGGCGCTGAGCCGTATACCGGCGTTGAGCGCGCGCCGCTCACATGGCCATGTCTGTCGACCACCGCTGTCGCCGTCTGCCACCCAACTGGGCGGACCACCGGGGGCAAGGGAACCAACCCAAAACGAAGCGACGGTGGTCGTCGCTTGCGCGTGCTAGATAGCCTGGTGCAACTGCGGCGGTAGCAGAAGTTGTAGCTATCCATCCGCAGAGCCGGTGATCGGTCCATCTGCGCGCGCGGGGCATCATTCGGGCTTCAGCCAATCGCAAGTGGCATAATGGGCAGTATATGCAAAGTGCGTGTCGACATACATACATACATACGCTACGCCCTAGTACCTTTTCTCCTTTTGGCATATGGCCAGTGGCCACCGCCAAAGTCCAAGTTTTTGAAAGTGTGCTACGTACACCACCGGTTTAACGGCCAACATACTATCGGTGCTGCGTCGACCGGTCGACCGTGTGGGAGGGATGTCGTCTACTTTTGCTTTCTTTCGAAACAGGAGTATATGTTGTCACTATATGGTCGCCTTGCCGTAAAAAGTCTCAACATGTGTTCGTGTTGTATGTCCTAACAAAGGAGTAGTTCAAATCCTCTCATCTTTTTTGTTATATATATCCATCCCCTTATGTGCAAAGTATCCTAGCATCAACACTTTCACTTGCATTGTCACGCTCTTCCTGTTATCTTTGTACGCGTCAAGAAAAAAAATGATTATAAACAACTCCACGGACACTGCATGCCGACTACTCACAGAATGAGAAACAACAAAACGACCGGCTTCCACCTACATGAGCACATCACGAGCATAGCACCACTAAAACAACCAAGAGATGATAGTTGCCATAACAAATTTCATGATGCCAAACCAAAGCTATGCGAATCACCCATCAAGCAATTGAGGTACCTACATCACAATTCTTTATTTCATTCTCATTCACCTTCACCACATTCTTCACGAGATGCTTGATCACTTGTGATGGATGGAGTCACAAAGCTATTCCCTTGGGCACGAAGCTAACCTTAGGGCATTGACTTCGCGGCATCTTTCTCATGTCCTGCTCCTTCCATCCATTGTTGATATCCTAACCTTTAATCCTCTGGCGACCCACGCCACTACCGCAACCGTCACCTCTCTTCCTCTGAGTTTCTCCTCTCTTAACTGTGTCACACAACCACAGCCTCCAACTTCGGTAGCATAAATACTCTTCTTAGACTAATGGGAGATACATTACACACGTTGGGCATCAAATGCATCCTAACTCCCGAGCGTAGGCTCCGCGAGTTCCTTCCCTTTCTTCCAGTTCCCAAGTGCCCCCTCAGTTGCTCATCGACTAGGATAAGGAAGTTAATCTGAAAATTACGTCCCCTCGCTAGTTTTTCATTATTTTTTGGATTTGAATTAACTTCACATATTGGAACTGAATTTCATGTAATACGACTACAAAGTATTTTTTTTCATCACGAGTCTTGCTTGCTTTTAATGAATAAATCCTTGTTAGCATTTCGCCAACTTTCTGTGACATTTTACTTCTATTAACAATTATGGTTTCCTTACCCGATAATAAGCACTAGCAGATTGCTAATGCGTATAATTTTTTGTCTTGTTTACATCGAACGATCCATAATATACACCCCGCATAAGCAACACGGACTCGTCTCAGTTTATCACGTAATCTCATTATCTCACCTCATATCAAAGGTGGTCTATGAGCAGTATATGCAGAGTGTGTGTCGACATATATACTTCCATCGTACCTTTTCTCCTTTTGGCATATGGCCACTGGCTACCCCCAAAGTCCAAGTTTTTAAAAGTATACTACGTACATGACCAGTTTAACAGCCAACATCCTATACGGTGTTGCGTCGACCGGACCGCGTGAGAGAGGTGTCCGTGTACTTTTGCTTTCTTTTTTTTGAAACAGGGAGTATATGTTGTCACTATGGTCGCCTTGGCATCAAGCGCAAAGTAAAACCTTCAACATTTATCCGTGTTGTATGCGCTAACGAAGGAGAAGTTCAATCCTCCCCTTATCTGTTTTGTTATATCCATCTCCGTATGTACAAAGTATCCTAGAATCAACACTTCCACTTACATTGTCACGCTCTTCCTGTTATCTTTGTACGCGTCAAGAAAAAAATTTATTATAAACTCCTCAACGGACACTATGGACGGACACTACGTGCCGAATACTCACAAAATGAGAAACAATAAAACGACCAGCTTCCACCTACAGGACAACATTACGAGCATAGCACCACTAAACCAACCAATAGATGATAGTTGCCACAACAAATCCCATGATGTCAAACGAAAGCAGTGTGACTCACCCATAAGGAAATTGAGGTCGCCTTCATCACCATTCTTTCTTTCATTCTCATTCACCTTCATCACATTCTGCACGAGATGCTTGATCACTGTGATGGATGGAGTCACAAAGCTATTCCCTTCGGCAATGGGGGAGCTATGTGTACTCCTAGAGGTGCACTACAAAAAAAATACACTTCCGTGATGATACGTGTTTGTCACAGTAGGTCACGTTTTCTGTCATGCATGTACATCCATGACAATTTTATGACAGAATCAAGATAGTCATACTTGTGCTGTCGTAGAAGTGTTCCATGACATTACCAAAATTATCATCACGGAAGTGTCCACTTCCATGACGATAAATCGCGCGTCACAGAAGTGCTTTCGTCAAGGGTGAACGACACGTGGCATCCACCGTAACGGAACGCCGTTAAGCTATCGGGTCCGGTTTTGGATCCGATAACCCGTTAACAGCCCGGACCAATGGGAAATTTCCACATGTAAAATTCTGATTGGCCGGAGGAAACACGTGTCAGCTTGTCAGTGGGTTAAATAGGCGCCTATGATATGTCGACACGTGCGACGGCCCACCACCGGTGACTCTAGCCCAGAATGAATAGTAAATTTCTTTGTACCCGTTAACGGCCCATGATTCACATGGACCGTGATGATGACATAGACCTGGGGTAGGGTCATAGGCCTGACCTATATGCCCTATCCAGGGTCACTGTCCTAGAAGCAAAGAAGCTCAAGAGACAACAGGGAGGGCCCAACAAAGGTGTCGAGTGCAATCCACTCGACCTACTAGCTACTCGGAGACCCCTCCTTCCTGAGGTCACTCGACCACTCGACCATACAAGAATCCACTCGACCTATTGAAGACCAGGAGTCATCTGGAACGGCAAGGGACGAGCGTTCACTCTGTAATCTTTAAGGCCATTAAGGCATTTAAGGCTGGCGTTACCAGTAACGCCTCGTCTTTATGTACATTGAACCCTGTGTAACAGAGGGGAGCTGGGGTCCTGGCGCACTCTATATAAGCCACCCCCTCCTCTGGGACAAGGGTTCGCACCCCCTGTAACACACACACGCACGCATAATCCAGTCGACCGCCTCCGGGCACCGGGACGTAGGGCTATTACTTCTCCCCGAAGGGCCTGAACTCGTAAAACTCGTGTGTACAACTTCGCCATAGTTAGGATCTTGCCTCCTCATACCTACCCCCATTCTACTATCAGTCTTAGATCCACGACAGTTGGCGCCCACCGTGGGCCAGGTGTCTTAGTGACTTTTTGGTGGAGTTGCGATTTTTTTCCGATTCTCATCATCATGGTTTCCGCCAGCGGACTGGCTGAGGGCCGCGAGATCCGTCTCGGCGCGCTCGTTTTCGTTGCCGACGACTCCGCTTGGCTTCAGGAAGCTCCACTCGACGTCGAGGCGCTCCCCGTCCGCGGGGCGACGCACTTTCGCGCATGCGTCCGCGGCGTCCTCCTTCGGCAGCCGTCGACCCAGTATCGGTCGGCTCGTATGGTGTCCTCGCCCCCTGCTGCTCGCCGGCACAAGCGTTCCGGTCGGTCGCGGCAACAGCGGTGGGTGAGACACGCGGTGACCCGTCAGTCGGCCACCCCACAAGTCGCGGCAATCGAGCCTGCCGAAACTCTCTACGGCTTGTTCGACTGGCTCCGTTGAGACCACATCCGAGTGCGACAGCAGCGATCCCGCGGCGGAAGTCTTGATGGTCAACAGACCACACAGTCCTCCTGGCTCCCCCCGCGACGACAGTGGTGACGGCGGTGGCGATCCGTCGCGCGCTCACGAGGAGTACCGCCCCGAGCCTCTTTCTTCGCAGCAGAGGGAAGAGATCCGCCGTCGCAATATGGATGCACTTCACACTCCTATCGTTGGAAAAACCCCCGAGGCCCGGGGCTTGGAGGAGGCGCGCCTGGCCTACTTGGCTGAGCGCACTCGACTGGAGAACCTGCAACATGCACTCGACGAGCGTGCTCGGCAGCGGATCCCTGAGTCCAGTCGACGACAGCTTTTTCCGCCTCAACCTCAGGTATACCGCACTCCGATTCAAAATCTCACGGCAGCGGCCCGCATAGCACAGTCAATTCAGCCTTCCCAGTCAGAGGTTGGCAGAGGTTTGATGCAGATCCGGGCCTTGCTCCGGGCGGCCGGAGAGCAGAACACAGCGGTATCTCAGTCACGGAATAGGATTCATAGCAGATCTGTGATGGCGGATACAGTTCAGTCGGCTCACAGCCCAAGATCGCCCCTGCGGCGTGAAGGATGTGGGCACAGGCAAGATCAGTACAGAAACCACGAGCAATATGATCACCGACAAGGCCACGATGACCGTCGTCGAGTGCCCACGCCTCCTCCGAGGAGTGGGTCATATGTGCCTCGGTGGCACGATGACAGACGCCCTCATAGCGGCGAGCGAAGAGTACCAGTCGACCCAAGGGAGCCGGACTTTGATGCGAGATCTATTCTCGTTCAAGGTCTGGTTGACAGGAACTGAGCACATAGAGAAGGCCGTGACAGAGATTATCCGACTCGCAGCAGAGTGCACGTTTCAGGTCCCGAGTGTTTCAGCAGAGCCATCAGGGCCGCAGTGATTCCTCCCAACTTCAGGTTGGCGACTGGAGTCAGCAAGTTTACTGGTGAGTCTAAGCCTGACACTTGGCTTGAAGACTACCGAGTGGCCGTACAAATTGGTGGTGGCAATGATGAGGTGGCCATGAAGCACCTTCCTTTGATGTTGGAAGGCTTGGCCAGAGCATGGTTGAACCAGTTAGCACCTGGCGGTATTTTCAGTTGGGAGGAACTCGCCCGAGTGTTTGTTAGGACTTTTGAAGGTACTTGCAAACGACCAGCGGGATTGACAGAATTGCAGCATTGTGTGCAAAAACCGAATGAAACCCTGAGAGACTATATCCGGAGATGGATCACGTTGCACCATACAGTAGAGAATGTGTCAGATCACCAAGCAGTGTGTGCCTTCAAAGAAGGTGTTAAGTATCGAGAGTTGAATCTGAAATTCGGTCGGACAGAGGCCATGTCCCTGACTCAGATGATGGAGATTGCCACCAAATACGCTAACGGCGAAGAAGAAGACCGACTCCGGAGTGGCAAGCACAAAACAGTCGCCCAGGAAACCGGAGGAGGGAATTCCAGTCGGAAACAGAAGCGCAAAGCCGAGCTAGCTGCTCCTGGTGAAGCCTTAGCCATGACTCAAGGAAAGTTCAAGGGGAAGCCCAAAGGGCCCTGGACCCCCAAGAAACTGAAAGATCAAGCCGGAAATGATGTGTTGGATTTGCCATGTCACATTCACATCAAGAAGGATGAAGTGGGTAATCTGATTTATCCTAAACATACCACTCGACAATGCCGAGTTTTGATCCAGCAGTTCCGAGAAAAGCAACCCAATGAGAAGGAAAAGGAGTTGGACAAAGATGAGGACAAGGAAGAAGATGATGATGGTTTTCCCGTCAATTCCACTCTGATGATTTTTGCCGATGTGGAGAGCAAAAGTCGACTGAAAGTTATCAACAGAGAAGTAAACATGGTTGCTCCGGCAACGCCCAGTTATTTGAAGTGGTCTGAGACTGCCATCACATTCGACCAGTCTGATCACCTAGCGCATATAGCCACCCCTGGGAGGCAAGCGTTGGTGGTTGACCCAGTTGTTGAAGGCCCTCGACTGACCAAAGTGCTAATGGATGGTGGTAGCGGTCTGAATATCCTTTATGCTGAAACCTTGAAGGGAATGGGCATTCCGATGTCCAAGCTTAGTGAAAGCAATATGAGTTTCCCTGGCGTTATACCTGGCAAGAAGGCTGAATCACTCGGCCAGATCGCCCTTGATGTGGTTTTCGGTGATTCCAAGAATTACCGCAAGGAAAAGTTGACATTTGAAGTAGTGGATTTCCAGAGTGCTTATCATGCTATTCTGGGTAGGCCTGCTTATGCACGTTTTATGGCTCGACCATGTTACGTGTACCTCAAATTGAACATGCCTGGTCCCAGAGGAGTGATTACAATCACTGGCAATCAGCAGAAGGCAGAAGTGTGCTTCCAGAAGGGCTCAAAAATCGCCGATGCACAAATGGCAGCAGTCGAAATGCAAGAATACCGGAAGAATGCGGACCCGAGTGATTTGTTGCGAGCTAAGAAGCCTGCCACAGATTCTGCATTTCAGTCGTCCGGTGAAACGAAGCCGATTCATATTCACCCGACCGATCCTAATGCTGCTCCTACTCATATTTCAACATCACTCGACAGCAAATAGGAAGAAGCGCTCATCCAGTTCCTCCGTGAGAACTGGGACATCTTCGCATGGAAACCCTCTGACATGCCGGGTGTACCCAGGGGACTGGCTGAGCACCGTTTGCGAGTCGACCCGAAAGTGAAACCAGTCAAAGAACATCTTCGACGGTCCGTCATGCAGAAGAGAAAGGCAATTGGTGAGGAAGTGGCTCGGCTCCTGGCGGCTGAGTTCATCCGAGAGATTTTCCACTCTGAGTGGCTCGCCAATGTTGTCATGGTCCCCAAGAAGGACGAATCACTTCGCATGTGCATTGACTTCAAGCATATCAATCGGGCCTGCCCGAAAGATCATTTTCCTCTCCTCGCATCGACCAGATTGATTACTCGACCGCGGGATGTGAGCCTGTCTTTTCTAGACGCCCATTCCGGGTACCATCAGATCCGACTGTATGGGCCCGATGAGATAAAAACAACTTTCATCACTCCATTCGGGTGTTTTTGTTATGTCACCATGCCATTCAGTCTCAAGAACGCTGGAGCCACATCCATGAGGATGATTCCGAACTGTCTGCTCACTCAAATCAGTCGGAATGTGGAAGCATACATGGATGACATTGTGGTCAAGTCGCATAAAGGTTCCGACCTGCTGGCTGACCTTGCTGAAACATTTGCCAACCTGAGAAGGTATGATATCAAGCTCAATCCATCAAAGTGCACATTCGGAGTTCCTGGCGGAAAGTTACTCGGCTTCCTCGTTTCTGAACGAGGGATCGACGCTAACCTAGAGAAAGTTGGTGCCATACTCCGGATGAAGCGCCCTGTGCGTGTGCATGATGTCCAGAAGCTTACTGGTTGTTTGGCCGCCTTGAGTCGATTCATTTCTCGCCTCGGTGAAAAGGCATTGCCTCTTTACCGACTGATGAAGAAATCGGACAAGTTCGAGTGGACTCCTGAAGCTGATGTAGAGTTTGCAGAGCTCAAAGCCCTGCTTTCCACCCAGCCGGTGCTTGCTGCCCCAATCAGCAAAGAGCCTTTACTGCTTTATATTGCAGCCACTGGACAAGTTGTCAGTACAGTACTCACGGTCGAGCGGGAAGAAGAAGGAAAAGCCTATAAAGTTCAGCGCCCAGTATACTATGTTTCTGAAGTTCTGACTCCATCCAAGCAAAGATATCCACATTATCAGAAGCTTTTTTATGGGATTTACATGACCACGAAGAAGATTGCACACTATTTCTCTGATCACTCCATCACAGTCGTCAGCGACGCACCATTGTCAGAAATTCTGAACAACAGAGATGCAACTGGTCGAGTGGCAAAGTGGGCGATTGAACTCCTTCCCTTGGATATCAAGTTTGAGGCAAAGAAATCTATCAAGTCCCAAGCAATAGCAGATTCCCTCGCCGAGTGGGTTGAACAGTAACTGCCGACTCAGATTCACTCGGAGCATTGGACCATGTTCTTTGATGGATCCAAGATGCTGAATGGATCCGGTGCTGGGGTGGTATTGGTATCCCCCCGAGGTGACAAACTCAGCTATGTTCTTCAGATTCATTTTGACTCCTCCAACAATGAAGCTGAATATGAAGCACTTCTGTACGGGTTGCGTATGGCCATTTCACTCGGCGTCCGTCGCCTCATGGTCTACGGCGACTCGGGTTTGGTGGTCAATCAAGTAATGAAGGAGTGGGACGTCAGAAGCCCAGCTATGACTGGCTATTGTAATGCAGTGAGAAAGTTAGAGAAGAAGTTTGAGGGGTTAGAGCTCCATCACATACCCCGACTGAAAAATCAAGCAGCTGATAATTTGGCAAAGATAGGTTCCAAGAGAGAGGCCATTCCCAGTAATGTGTTTTTGGAACATATTCATACACCTTCAGTTCAGGAAGATCCTTTCACTAAAGAGCCCCCACAACCAAAGAGTGCCACTGATCCAATTGAAGTCGAAGTCCCAGCCGTGGTCGACTTGATCATGGAGGTTTTGGTCATCACTCCCGACTGGACAGTGCCATACGTCGCATACATTCTTAGGAAAGAACTCCGATTCTGATGAGTTCAGAGCCTTCTGCGCTTCCCAAGGCACTCGAGTCGACTATGCTTTAGTCGCCCATCCCCAGTCGAATGGACAAGCAGAAAGAGCAAATGGATTGATTCTCAAAGGACTGAAACCCCGATTGATGCGTGATCTCAAGCATGCAGCAGGCGCCTGGGTCGATGAACTTCCATCAGTGCTTTGGGGATTGAGAACAACTCCTAATCGGTCGACTGGTCAAACTCCATTCTTCTTGGTCTATGGAGCTGAAGTTGTACTTCCGAGTGACTTGCTTCACAATGCACCCCGAGTCAAGCTTTTCTCGGAAGATGAAGCAGAACAGGCTCGACAAGACGCAGTTGATCTCCTAGAAGAAGAAAGAGAGATGGCCCTGATCCGGTCGACCATTTATCAGCAAGACCTGCGTCGATTCCACGCCAGAAACGTGAGGGGTCGAGCATTTCAAGAGGGAGACTTGGTTCTTCGAGTGGATCAGCAGAAACCACACAAGCTTGCTCTTGCTTGGGAAGGTCCCTTCATTGTCACCAGAGTGCTCCACAACGGAGCATACCACCTTTACAATGTCGAGCACAAGAAAGATGAGCCACGCGCTTGGAATGTGGAGCTGCTCCGCCCCTTTTACACTTAAGTTTTCGGACTGTTGAGATGTAATAAGAAATAACTTCTAGTTTGATTATTAAAGACACAGTTTTTACAGTCTCATAAATGATTGTTGTTCCTTTTTTATTCTGTAAATCCCCCAGTGGGTGGCTTAGCTGCGAATCCGTTTCGCCTAAGTTTAAAAAATCCTACCGAGTGGTGAGCAAGCCTCTCACTCGGAGGCTTAGCTACGAATCCGTTTCGCCTAAGTTTAAAAAATCCCCCAGTGGGTGGCTTAGCTGCGACTCCGTTTCGCCCAAGTTTAAAAAATCCTACCGAGTGGTGAGCAAGCCTCTGACTCAGAGGCTTAGCTACGAATCCGTTTTGCCTAAGTTTAAAAAATCCTACCGAGTGGTGAGCAAGCCTCTCACTCGGGGGCTTAGCTGCAGTCCAGTACTCGCCTAAGTTCAAAAAATCCTACCGAGTGGTGAGCAACCCTCACACTCGGAGGCTTAGCTGCAGTCCAGTACTTGCCTAAGTTTTAAAAAAACTACCGAGTGGTGAGCAAGCCTCTCACCCGGGGGCTTAGCTGCAGTCCAGGACTCGCCTAAGTTTAAAAAATCCTACCGAGTGGTGAGCAACCCTCACACTCGGAGGCTTAGCTGCAGTCCAGTGCTCGCCTAAGTTTAAAAAATCTTACCGAGTGGTGAACAACCCTCACACTCGGAGGCTTAGCTGCAGTCCAGTACTCGCCAAAGTTTGAAACACATACTTATCCGCAAGGATGATGAGGTGCAAGTCGACTGCAACCTTCTCTTCGGAGCTGCGCCACAAGTATAATGTGCGCTCCATCCCTATCCGCAAGGACGACGAGGTGCAGGTCGACTGCAACCTTCTCTTCGGAGCTGCGCCACAAGTATAATGTGCGCTCCATCCCTATCCGCAAGGACGACGAGGTGCAGGTCGACTGCAACCTTCTCTCCGGAGCTGTGCCACAAGTATAATGTGCGCTCCATCCCTATCCGCAAGGACGACGAGGTGCAGGCCGACTGGGACCTTCTCCCCAGAGCTGCATCTCAAGTATACAGATTATTCCGAGTGAAGAACAAGTTCCACTCAAAAACAAACACAAGCATATGCAGAGGTAAACCAAGTTCAGAAAAATCCTAAGGTTCCGGACCACGGATTAAAAGTACTTGAGCATGAAGCCCGAAGGAGTTTAACGATTACACGATCACTCGGCATTCCGAGGCAAATAAAGGTGGAGCATAATGTTTTTCGATCACTCGTCAGGAGAAGGACTGGCTGGGTCGCAGAAACTGTCAAGGTCTATGCTGTCTGCGATGCGAGTGGCGGCGTCAAGGAAAGTGTCCATGAAGGACTGGAAAGTGTGCCTTTTGGTATTAGCAACCTTGAGCTCCGCCAGCTTGTCTTCTTTGACATCCTTACAGTGCACTCGAACCAGTGACAGGGCGACATCAGCACCGCAGCGAGCAGATGATTTCTTCCATTCTTGCACTCGGTCAGGTATTTGATTCAGTCGAGCCATCAGAGACTCGAGGTCTTGAGACAGTTCCGCCTGAGGCCAGAGTTCGGCATCAACCCGAGTCATCGCCGCCTTCAGACGGGCAAGATAAGCAACTGCGCTGTCCATGCGGGATTCCAACCGCAGCACATTCATCGCGACGTCATCTTTGACTGGACAGTTTATGGGATCGAGGTCCGTCTCCACCCGCCTAGTTTCTGCTTCAAAGTCCTGGCAAAGTTCTGCGCGGTCGAGTAAACAGTCAGTCAAAAATACAGTAAGATCAATCACTCGACAGCAAAAAGTCAGTCGAACAACAATACCTTCAAGCTTTAAGACCAGTTTTGCAGCAAGCTGACCCAGATAAGATTCTAACTCGCCCTTCTTAGCCTTGAGGTGTCCAATCTCGTCAGTCAGCTTGTCCTTGTCTTTCTTCAGTTGCTCGACCTCCCGAGTGCCATCAGAGACAGCAGTCTTCAGTTTGGAGTTTTCTTCTTCTAACTTGCCGACTGAAGCAAGCTTCTTGTCAGCAAGTGCCGTTTTCTCTCGCGCCACCTTCTGTTGGGGAACGTAGCAATAATTCAAAATTTTCCTACGTGTCACCAAGATCAATCTAGGAGATGCTAGCAATGAGAGAGAGGGAGTGCATCTTCATACCCTTGAGGATCGCTAAGCGGAAGCGTTACAAGAACGCGGTTGATGGAGTCGTACTCGCCGCGATTCAAATCGCGGAAGATTCGATCTAGCGCCGAACGGACGGCGCCTCCACGTTCAACACACGTACAGCTCGGGGACGTCTCCTCCTTCTTGATCCAGCAAGGGGAGAGGAGAAGTTGAGGGAGAACTCCAGCAGCACGACGGCATGGTGGCAATGGAGCTCGTGGTTCTCCGGCAGAGCTTCGCTAAGCACTACGGAGGAGAAGGAGGAGGTGTATGAGGAGGGAGGGCTGCGCCAGGGAAGAGGTGCGGCTGCCCTCCCACCCCTCCACTATATATAGGGGCAAGGGGAGAGGGGGAGGCACCCTAGGTTTCCCCTAGGGGGCGGCGGCCAAGCAGATTGGATCTCCCTAGGGAAAATCCTAGGGAGACTTGCCCCCCAAGCCAAGCAGGTGGAGGCTTGCCTCCCAAGCCAGGTGGAGGCGCCCCACCTCCCCAAGTAACTTGGGAAAGGGTGTGGGGGGCGCACCACCCCTTAGTGGGCTGGTTTGCCCCTTCCCCTTTGGCCCATGAGGCCCTCCAACACTTGTCGGGGCTCCCGAAACACCTTTCGGTCATGCTGGCCATAGCCTGGTACCCCCGGAACACTTCCGGACTCCAATACCCTTCGTCCAATATATCGATCTTCACCGCCGGACCATTCCGGAACTCCTCGTGATGTCTGGGATCTCATCCGGGACTCCGAACAACCTTCGGTAACCACATACTATTTCCCATAACAACTCTAGCGTCACCGAACCTTAAGTGTGTAGACCCTACGGGTTCGGGAACCATGCAGACATGACCGAGACACCTCTCCGGAAAATAACCAATAGCGGGATCTGGATACCCATATTGGCTCCCACATGTTCCACGATGATCTCATCGGATGAACCACGATGTCGGGGATTCAATCAATCCCGTATACAATTCCCTTTGTCAATCGGTATGTTACTTGCCCGAGATTCGATCGTCGGTATCCCAATACCTCGTTCAATCTCGTTACCGGCAAGTCACTTTACTCGTTCCGTAATGCATGATCCCGTGACTAACTACTTAGTCACATTGAGCTCATTATGATGATGCATTACCGAGTGGGCCCAGAGATACCTCTCCGTCATACGGAGTGACAAATCCCAGTCTCGATTCGTACCAACCCAACAGACACTTTCGGAGATACCTGTAGTGTACCTTTATAGCCACCCAGTTACGTTGTGACGTTTGGTACACCCAAACCATTCCTACGGTATCCGGGAGTTGCACAATCTCATGGTCTAAGGAAATGATACTTGACATTAGAAAAGCTCTTAGCAAACGAACTACACGATCTTGTGCTATGCTTAGGATTGGGTCTTGTCCATCACATCATTCTCCTAATGATGTGATCCCGTTATCAATGACATCCAATGTCCATGGTCAGGAAACCATAACCATCTATTGATCAACGAGCTAGTCAACTAGAGGCTTACTAGGGACATGTTGTGGTCTATGTATTCACACATGTATTACGGTTTCCAGTTAATACAATTATAGCATGAACAATAGACAATCATCATGAACAAGGAAATACAATAATAACCATTTTATTATTGCCTCTAGGGCATATTTCCAACACCTTCTGGGTAGCAGCAAGATCCAGATCCTTCTTCTCCAGAGCCTGCTTCATTTTCTCTAAAGAAACAACATTCTTCAGACGAGCTTGGAGTTGACGGTTTTCACTACGCACATCTGTTCGACTGAAGTCACCCGGTTCAAAGTAAAAAAACACACAGAAAAGTGCTAGTCGTAAGATGGACAGTTGACGATTGGTTACCTCCCATGGCAGTTACTTCATCACGAGCAGTTTTGAGGTTCTTCTTGGCCAGTTCCAGATCAAGACTGAGGCTGATTTGCTGCTTGTTCAGTGCAGAAAGTTGAGCCCCAAGATCACAAGATTTCTGCAGTCAACATATAAGGCATATCAGTCGACAGAAACAAAAGAACATCACAGTAGTTACTCTAAGACTACCGCCGAATCAAACATTCAACGGTAGTCTCGGGGACTACACCCAGTGGGTGCACTTTGCGTGCCCCCACTGGTTTGATTCAACACTCGGCATGGTCTGCCCAGCGCGAGTCGTAAAAAAGAAGAAGAAGAAAGTTGTTCTCAGACCATAGTCGACTGCCTGCAGTTGACCACGGTCTCGGGGACTACACCCAGTGGGTGCACTTAGCGTGCACCCACTGGTTCAGGTTCCACTCGACCTGGTCCATCCAGGCCGAGTGAGAAAATTCAGATTCCCATACCACAGTCGACTGCCCGCAGTCAACTATGGTCTCGGGGACTACACCCACTGGGTGCACTCAGCGTGCCCCCACTAGTTCAAAGACTCAATCGACCCAATCCAAGTCGACTCAAATGGACTTATACAACTTTAAAGCAGACACACCCCAGTGGGTGATCGGATGAGAAATAAGATCAGTCGGAAATCAACTAACCTGGACATTGGTTTGCAGAGCAGCGCCGGCGTTGTAGGCCACCTGACTGGCCTTGTGCACCACTTTCATCTGCCCCATCACAAGATTCAACTAAAGAAGAGCTTCCTTGGCGGCACTTGGTGGGTCGTCTGGAGTTTGGTACGCAGTGAAAAGCGATGATGGCAGGGCAGTCGAAGCAGCCGCTGGGTCTGATGCGTGGAGTTGTATTGGAGCAGCAGGGGTCTGAGCAGCTGACCCTGATGGGCAATCAGTCGACAGCGGGATAGCGAAAGTGACGTTGGTGCGAGCCGGATCTGTGGATCGCTCGACCGCTGTCCCAAGCATCAGTGTTGACTGAGGAACCTGAACCTCAGGCGCTTTCTCGCTCAATCCCTTGTCCCTCCTCCTCCTTTCCCTCAGGGGCACTTCTTCTTCATCGTCCGAAAGCACGGCAACGTCTCGTGGAGCTGCAACAAACAGGAAAAATCAGAGATGCAACTGACGAACAATCCAATCGACAAAATAAATTCGAGTCGAGCAGACTTACTAGCTTTGGAGGTAGCCATGTCCTCGGTTTCCTCGTCGTCTAGGACCTTGTCGATATCCATATCAGTCGCGGCAGAGGCTGGGCTGGAAAAGTTCACCATCCACTCGGTCAGAATAGGAGAATCAGTCGGAGCAAGAAAACACAGAAAGAACATTTACCCAGATGCAACAGGAACATCCATCTTAATCTTAGGCAAGGTCTTCCAAGCCTTAGAGGGGTTGATCTTGGGATGTTTGGTGACTTTCTCCGCCAGCTCCGGAGTTGAAGACCGAGCGCGCTTCTGCGCTTGAGTGCTCGAGGCCACAGCCTTACCGCGCCTGCCCGCTGGATCATGGTGCTGCTTGGATCGACGTTCTGATCGAGGCGGTGAGCCGACTACCTCCTCGTCGTCTGACTCGTCGCTCTCGTCTTCATCATCGTCGCCCAGTGACTCCCAATCACCACTCTCCTCCGCGCTGTCCTCGCCCTCATGGTCTTGCTCCAGAGCTTGTTCCCCATTGGGAATTGAGTACATCTATGTATAAATCTACAAGACAACAAGTCGAGTGGAAATCAGTCGGATTAAAAAATAGTCGAAAAATGTATCCAAATGCAATCGGTTGCAGCAGCCGAACCTTGTCTGGCTGATTGCTGTCGCTGAAAGGGTCGACTCTCCTGGCGCCCCTGGGGTTGTCCTTGTTTCCCATAATACTCCTCAGCCATTGGGCCACTGTTTTGGCCGGCACCTCCTCTGGATGAACCCGAGCGGTGTCGCCAGCTCAGGAGTACATCCACATAGAGTGGTCACGTGCCTGGAGCGGTTGGATGCGCCGACTGAGGAATACCTCCAACAAATCCATGCCGGTGGCGCCTTGGTTGATCAGCTGGACCACCCTCTCGACCAGCATGGCTGTCTCCGCCTTCTCCGCGGCGGTCACTTTCAATTGAGAGGGGGTCTGAACACGATCGAAGGAAAAAGGGGGGAGTCCAGTCGACTGGCCTGGGGTCGCGATATCCTGGCAGTAGAACCAGGTTGACTGCCAGCCTGTGACCGACTCAGGGAGAGTCATCGAAGGGAAAGAACTCCTCTTCCTCTTCTGGATACCCAAGCCCCCACACATCTGGATAACGTGGGTTTTCTCGTCATTCGAATTTCCTTTCTTCACCATCTGGGAGCGGATGGTGAAAATGTGCTTGAAAAGACCCCAGTGCGGTCGACACCCCAAGAAATTCTCGCACATGGACACCAACGCGGCAAGATATGTGATGGTGTTGGGAGAAAAATGATGGAGTTGGGCCCCGAAGAAATTCAAGAAGCCCCGGAAAAAAGGATGCGGAGGAAGCGAGAAACCGCGGTCGACATGGGTGGCGAGCAGAACACACTCACCCGGCCACGGCTGCGGCTCCATCTCCCCCTCCGGCAACCGCGCAGCTTTGTGGACGATCAGCCCGGACTCGGCCAACTCGTCCAAGTCTTCCTGCTGAAGCGAGGATCGGATCCAATCGCCCTGGATCCAACCCGACGGCAGCCCCGACCGCGACGAAGACCCCTGATTCGTCTTCTTGCTTTTCGCCGCCCCCGTCGCCTTCTTCGCGCGTTCCAGCGCCGCCGTCTTTTCCTTCCCCATGGCGGCGGAGCGGCGGCGTCGAGAACGGAGAAGCCGGATGCGGTGGAGAAACAGAGGAAGAAGAAGGAGAATGGACGCGCGCAGTGCAGACGCCTCGGCCTCGTTGAGGGAGTCCTGGATTAGGGGGTCCTCGGACAGCCGGACTTTACACTTTGGCCGGACTGTTGGACTATGAAGATACAAGATTGAAGACTTCGTCCCGTGTCCGGGTGGGACTCTCCTTTGCGTGGAAGGCAAGCTTGGCAATTCGGATATGTAGATCTCTGATACGTCTCCAACGTATCTATAATTTTTGATTGCTCCATGCTAATATTATCTTTTGTTTTGGACATTATTGGGCTTTATTATTCACTTTTATATTATTTTTGGGACTAACCTATTAACCGGAGGCCCAGCCCAGAATTGCTGTTTTTTTTGCCTATTTCAGAGTTTCGCTGAAAAAGAATATCAAACGGAGTCCAAACGGAATGAAACCTTCGGGAACGTGATTTTTGGAACAAACATGATCCAGGAGACTTGGACCCTACGTCAAGAAATAAAGGAGGAGGCCATGAGGTAGGGGGCGCGCCTACCCCCCCCCCCAGGCGCGCCCTCCACCCTCGTGGGCCCCCTGTTGCTCCACCGACGTACTCCTTCCTCCTATATATACCTACGTATCCCCAAACGATCAGATACGGAGCCAAAAACCTAATTCCACCGCCGCAACCTTCTGTACCCACGAGATCCCATCTTGGGGCCTGTTCCGGAGCTCCGCCGGAGGGGGCATCGATCACGGAGGGCTTCTACATCAACACCATAGCCCCTCCGATGATGTGTGAGTAGTTTACCTCAGACCTTCGGGTCCATAGTTATTAGCTAGATGGCTTCTTCTCTCTTTTTGGATCTCAATACAATGTTCTCCCCCTCTCTCGTGGAGATCTATTCGATGTAATCTTCTTTTGCGGTGTGTTTGTTGAGACCGATGAATTGTGGGTTTATGATCAAGTTTATCTATGAACAATATTTGAATCTTCTGAATTCTTTTATGTATGATTGGTTATCTTTGCAAGTCTCTTCGAATTATCAGTCTGGTTTGGCCTACTAGATTGATCTTTCTTGCAATGGGAGAAGTGCTTAGCTTTGGGTTCAATCTTGCGGTGTCCTTTCCCAGTGACAGTAGGGGCAGCAAGGCACGTATTGTATTGTTGCCATCGAGGATAACAAGATGGGTTTTTTATCATATTGCATGAATTTATCCCTCTACATCATGTCATCTTGCTTAAGGCGTAACTCTGTTCTTATGAACTTAATACTCTAGATGCATGCTGGATAGCGGTCGATGTGTGGAGTAATAGTAGTAGATGCAGGCAGGAGTCGGTCTACTTGTCTCGAACGTGATGCCTATATACATGATCAGACCTAGATATTCTCATAACTATGCTCAATTCTGTCAATTGCTCAACAGTAATTTGTTCACCCACCGTAAAATACTTATGCTCTTGAGAGAAGCCACTAGTGAAACCTATGGCCCCCGGGTCTATTTTCCATCATATTAATCTTCCAACACTTAGTTATTTCCTTTGCTTTTATTTTACTTTGCATCTTTATCATAAAAATACCAAAAATATTATCCTATCATATCTTTCAGATCTCACTCTCGTAAGTGACCGTGTAGGGATTGACAACCCCTTATCGCGTTGGTTGCGAGGATTTATTTGTTTTGTGTAGGTGCGAGGGACTCGCGCGTAGCCTCCTACTGGATTGATACCTTGGTTCTCAAAAACTGAGGGAAATACTTACGCTACTTTGCTGCATCACCCTTTCCTCTTCAAGGGAAAACCAACGGAGTGCTCAAGAGGTAGCAAGAAGGATTTCTGGCGTCGTTGCCGGGGAGGTCTACGAAAAGTCAACATACCAAGTACCCATCACAAACCCTTATCTCCCGCATTACATTATTTGCCATTTGCATCTCGTTTTCCACTCCCCTACTTCACCCTTGCCGTTTTATTCGCCCTCTCTTTTTCGTTCGCCTCTTTTTCGCTTGCCTTTTGTTTGCTCGTGTGTTGGATTGCTTGTTTGTCACGATGGCTCAAGATAATACCAAATTATGTGAATTTACCAATACCAATAATAATGATTTCCTTAGCACTCCGATTGCTCCTCTTACCGATACCGAATCTTGTGAAATCAATGCTGCTTTGTTGAATTTTGTCATGAAAGATCAATTCGCCGGCCTTCCTAGTGAAGATGCCGCTACTCATCTAAATAGCTTCGTTGATTTGTGTGATATGCAAAAGAAGAAAGATGTTGACAATGATATTGTTAAGTTGAAGCTATTTCCTTTTTCGCTTAGAGATCGTGCTAAAGCTTGGTTTTCGTCTTTGCCTAAAAATAGTATTGATTCTTGGAATAAGTGCAAAGATGCTTTTATCTCTAAGTATTTTCCTCCCGCTAAGATCATCTCTTTTAGAAACGATATCATGAATTTTAAGCAACTTGATCATGACACATGTTGCACAAGCTTGGGAGAGGATGAAATTAATGATACGTAATTGCCCTACTCATGGTTTGAATTTGTGGATGATTATACAAAATTTTTATGCCGGATTGAATTTTGCTTCTAGAAATCTTTTAGATTCGGCTGCGAGAGGCACTTTTAGGGAAATCACTTTAGGAGAAGCTACTAAACTCCTAGATAATATTATTGTTAATTATTCTCAATGGCACACTGGAAGATCTACTAATAAAAAATTGCATGCGATAGAAGAAATTAAGGTTTTGAGTGGAAAGATGGATGAGCTTATGAAATTATTTGCTAGTAAGAGTGTTTATTCTGATCCTAATGATATGCCTTTGTCTACCTTGATTGAGAATAATAATGAATCTATGGATGTGAATTTTGTTGGTAGGAATAATTTTGGTAACAACGCGTATAGAGGAAACTTTAATCCTAGGCCTTATCCTTGCAATTTCTCTAATAATTATGGTAATTCCTACAACAATTCTTATGAAAATTTTAATAAGATGCCCTCTGAATTTGAGACTAGTGTTAAAGATTTTATGAATTCGCAAAAGAATTTCAATGCTTTGCTTGAATAGAACTTGCTTAAAGTTGATGAATTGGCTAGGAACGTTGATAGAATTTCTCTTGATGTTGATTCTTTAAAACTTAGATTTATCCCTCCTAAGCATGATATCAATGAGTCTCCCAAAGCCATGAGAATTTCCATTGATGAGTGCAAAGAAAGAACCGCTAGGATGCGTGCTAAGAAAGATTGCTTTATGAAAGCGTGTTCTTCAAATTTCTATGAAAATAAAGATGAAGATCTAAAAGTTATTGATGTGTCCCCTATTAAATCTTTGTTTTGCAATATGAATCTTGATAATGATGGGACTGAATATGATCCACCTCTACCTAGAAGGCGTTCCAAAAATTCCGAGTTTTTAGATCTTGATGCTAAAATTGATAAAAGTGGGATTGAAGATATTAATAAACCCACTATTTTGTATTTCAAGGAATTTCATTATGACAATTGCTCTTTGATAGATTGTATTTCCTTGTTGCAATCCGTGCTAAATTCTCCTCATGCTTATAGTCAAAATAAAGCTTTTACCAAACATATCGTTGATGCCTTGATGCAATCTTATGAAGAAAAGCTTGAGTTGGAAGCTTCTATCCCTAGAAAACTTTATGATGACTGGGAACCTACTATTAAAATTAAGATTAAAGATCATGAATGCTATGATTTATGTGATTTGGGTGCTAGTGTTTCCACTATTCCCAAAACTTTGTGTGATTTACTAGGTTTCCGTGATTTTGATGATTGCTCTTTAAACTTGCACCTTGCGGATTCCACTATTAAGAAACCTATGGGAAGAATTAATGATGTTCTTATTATTGCAAATAGGAACTATGTGCCCGTAGATTTTATCGTTCTTGATATAGATTGCAATCCTTCATGTCCTATTATTCTTGGTAGACCTTTCCTTAGAACGATTGGTGCAATTATTGATATGAAGGAAGGGAATATTAGATTCCAATTTCCATTAAAGAAAGGCATGGAACACTTCCCTAGGAAGAAAATAAAATTACCATATGAATCTATTATGAGAACCACTTATGGATTGCCTACCAAAGATGGCAATACCTAGATCTATCCTTGTTTTTATGCCTAGCTAGGGGCGTTAAACGATAGCGCTTGTTGGGAGGCAACCCAATTTTATTTTTAGTTTTTTGCTTTTTGCTTGTGTTTAGGAATAAATATTTGATCTAGCCTCTGGTAAGATGTGTTTTTATGTTTTAATTAGTGTTTGTGCCAAGTTTAACCTATAGGATCTTCTTGGATGATAGTTATTCGATCTTGCTGTAATTTCCGGAAACTTTCTGTTCACGCAAATAATTGTTAAAAATCACCAGAACGTGATAAAATACTGATTCCAATTGCTTCTGATCAATAAACAAATTTTTCATGTCGTCTTATTTTGGCTAATTGTTTGGAGTTCCAGAAGTTTGCGTTAGTTACAGATTACTACAGACTGTTCTGTTTTTGACAGATTCTGTTTTTTCGTGTGTTGTTTGCTTATTTTGATGAATCTATGGCTAGTAAAAGAGTTTATAAACCATATAGAAGTTGGAATACAGTAGGTTTAACACCAATATAAATAAAGAATGATTTAATTACAGCACCTTGAAGTGGTCTTTTGTTTTCTTTCGCTAACGGAGCTCACGAGATTTTCTGCTAAGTTTTGTGTTGTGAAGTTTTCAAGTTTTGGGTGAAAGATTTGATGGAGTATGGAACAAGGATTGGAAAGAGCCTAAGCTTGGGGATGCCCATGGCACCCCCAAGATAATCTAAGGACACCAAAAAGCCAAAGCTTGGGGATGCCCCGGAAGGCATCCCCTCTTTCGTCTACTTCCATCGGTAACTTTACTTGGAGCTATATTTTTATTCACCACATGATATGTGTTTTGCTTGGAGCGTCTTGTATGATTTGAGTCTTTATTTTTTAGTTTACCACAATCATCTTTGCTGTACACACCTTTTGAGAGAGACACACATGATTCGGAAATTATTAGAATACTCTATGTGCTTCACTTATATCTTTTGAGCTATATAGTTTTGCTCTAGTGCTTCACTTATATCTTTTAGAGCACGGTGGTGGATTTGTTTTATAGAAACTATTGATCTCTCATGCTTCACTTATATTATTTTGAGAGTCTAAAAATAGCATGGCAATTTGATTTAATTAATATCATGAGAAATTTGATGCTTGATAATTGTTTTGAGATATGAAGGTGGTAATATCATAGTTGTGCTAGTTGAGTAATTGTGGAATTGAAAAATACATGTGTTGGAGTTTGTGATTCCCGTAGCATGCACGTATGGTGAACCGTTATGTAACGAAGTCGGCGCATGAAGTATTTGTTGATTGTCTTCCTTTGTGTGGCGGTCGGGATCGCGCGATGGTTAACTCCTACCAACCCTTCCCCTAGGATCATGCGTAGTAGTACTTTGCTTCGAGGGCTAATAAATTTTTGCAATAAGTATATGAGTTCTTTATGACTAATGTGAGTCCATGGATTATACGCACACTTACCTTTCCGCAATTTTCTAGCCTCTTCGGTACCATGCATTGCCCTTTCTCACCGTGAGAGTTTGTGCAAACTTCGGTGCATCCAAACCCCGTGATATGATACGCTCTATCACACATAAACCTCCTTATATCTTCCTCAAAACAGCCACCATACCTACCTATCATGGCATTTCCAAAGCCATTCCGAGATATATTGCCATGCAACTTTCCACCGTTTCATTTATCATGACATACTTCATCTTTGTCATATTGCTTTGCATGATCATGTAGTTGACATTGTATTTGTGGCAAAGCCACCGTTCATAATTCTTTCATACATGTCGCTCTTGATTCATTGCATATCCCGGTACACCACCGGAGGCATTCATATAGAGTCATGTTTTGTTCTAAGTATTGAGTTGTAATTCATGAGTTGTAAGTAAAATAAATGTGTGATGATCGTCATTATTAGAGCATTGTCCCAACTGAGGAAAGGATGATGGAGACTATGATTCCCCCACAAGTCGGGATGAGACTCCGGACTAAAAAAAAAGAGGCCATAAAAAAGAGAGAAAAGGCCCAAATAAAAAAATGAAAAAAGAGAGAAAAAGAGAGAAGGGATAATGTTACTATCCTTTTACCACACTTGTGCTTCAAAGTAGCACCGTAATCTTCATAATAGAGAGTCTCTCATTTTGTCACTTTCATATACTAGTGGGAAATTTCATTATAGAACTTGGCTTGTATATTCCAATGATGGGCTTCCTCAAAATGCCCGAGGTCTTCGTGAGCAAGCAAGTTGGATGCACACCCACTTAGTTTCTTTTTGAGCTTTCATAAACTTATAGCTCTAGTGCATCCGTTGCATGGCAATCCCTACTCCTCGCATTAACATCGATTGATGGGCATCTCCATAGCCCGTTGATTAGCCTCGTTGATGTGAGACTTTCTCCTTTTTTTGTCTTCCCACATAACCCCTACCATTATACCTTATTCCACCATAGTGCTATATCCATGGCTTGCGCTCATGTATTGCGTAAGAGTTGAAAAGACTGCAGCGCGTTAAAAGTATGAACCAATTGCTTGGCTAAAACCGGGGTCGTACATGATATGAATACTTTGTGTGGGGAAGATGGAGCATAGCCAGACTATATGATTTTGTAGGGATAACTTGCTTTGGCAATGTTATTTTGATAAGACATAATTGCTTAGTTAGTATGCTTGAAGTATTATTGTTTTTATGTCAATATTAAACTTTTATCTTGAATCATATCAAATCTGAACATCCATGCCACAATGAGAAGAATTACATTGAAATTATGCCTAGTAGCACTCCGAATCAAAAATTCTGTTTTTATCATTTACCTACTCGAGGACGAGCAGGAATTAAGCTTGGGGATGCTTGATACGTCTCCAATGTATCTATAATTTTTGATTGCTACATGCTAATATTATCTTTTGTTTTGGACATTATTGGGCTTTATTATTCACTTTTATATTATTTTTGGGACTAACCTATTAACCGGAGGCCCAGCCCAGAATTGTTGTTTTTTGCCTATTTCAGAGTTTCGCAGAAAAGGAATATCAAACGGAGTCCAAACGGAATGAAACCTTCAGGAACGTGATTTTTGGAACGAACATGATCCAGGAGACTTGGACCCTACGTCAAGAAATAAAGGAGGAGGCCACGAGGTAGGGGCGCGCCTACCCCCCCCCCCCCCAGGCGCGCCCTCCACCCTCGTGGGCCCCCTGTTGCTCCACCGACGTAGTCCTTCCTCCTTTATATACCTACGTACCCCCAAACGATCAGATACGGAGCCAAAAACCTAATTCCGCCGCCGCAACCTTCTGTACCCACGAGATCCCATCTTGGGGCCTGTTCCGGAGCTCCGCCGAAGGGGGCATCGATCACGGAGGGCTTCTACATCAACACCATAGCCCCTCCGATGATGTGTGAGTAGTTTACCTCAGACCTTCGGGTCCATAGTTATTAGCTAGATGGCTTCTTCTCTCTTTTTGGATCTCAATACAATGTTCTCCCCCTCTCTCGTGGAGATCTATTCGATGTAATCTTCTTTTGCGGTGTGTTTGTTGAGACCGATGAATTGTGGGTTTATGATCAAGTTTATCTATGAACAATATTTGAATCTTCTGAATTCTTTTATGTATGATTGGTTATCTTTGCAAGTCTCTTCGAATTATCAGTCTGGTTTGGCCTACTAGATTGATCTTTCTTGCAATGGGAGAAGTGCTTAGCTTTGGGTTCAATCTTGCGGTGTCCTGTCCCAGTGACAATAGGGGCAGCAAGGCACGTATTGTATTGTTGCCATCGAGGATAACAAGATGGGGTTTTTATCATATTGCGTGAATTTATCCCTCTACATCATGTCATCTTGCTTAAGGCGTTACTCTGTTCTTATGAACTTAATACTCTAGATGCATGCTGGATAGCGGTCAATGTGTGGAGTAATAGTAGTAGATGCAGGCAGGAGTCGGTCTACTTGTCTCGGACGTGATGCCTATATACATGATCACACCTAGATATTCTTATAACTATGCTCAATTCTGTCAATTGCTCAACAGTAATTTGTTCACCCACCGTAAAATACTTATGCTCTTGAGAGAAGCCACTAGTGAAACCTATGGCCCCCATGTCTATTTTCCATCATATTAATCTTCCAACACTTAGTTATTTCCTTTGCTTTTTACTTTGCTTTTATTTTACTTTGCATCTTTATCATAAAAATACCAAAAATATTATCCTATCATATCTTTCAGATCTCACTCTCGTAAGTGGCCGTGTAGGGATTGACAACCCCTTATCGCGTTGGTTGCGAGGATTTATTTGTTTTGTGTAGGTGCGAGGGACTCACGCATAGCCTCCTACTGGATTGATACCTTGGTTCTCAAAAACTGAGGGAAATACTTACGCTACTTTGCTGCATCACCCTTTCCTCTTCAAGGGAAAACCAACGCAGTGCTCAAGAGGTAGCAATCTCCTCCCTTGTAACTGACTCTGTGTAACCCTAGCGCCCTCCGGTGTCTATATAAACCAGAGGGTTTAGTCCGTAGAACAACAATCATAATCATAGGCCAGCTTCTAGGGTTTAGCCTCTACGATCTCGTGGTAGATCAACTCTTGTAAAACTCATATCATCAAGATCAATCAAGTAGGAAGTAGGGTATTACCTCCATCGAGAGGGCCCGAACCTGGGTAAACATTGTGTCCCCCGCCTCCTGTTACCATCCGGCTTAGACGCACAGTTCGGGACCCCCTACCCGAGATCTGCCGGTTTTGACACCGACATTGGTGCTTTCATTAAGAGTTCCACTGTGCTGTCACGATAAAGGCTTGAGGGCCCCTTCAATCATCGGCAACGATGCGATCCAGGGTGAGGTTTTCCTCCCTGGACAGATCTTCGTATTCGGCGGCTTCGTACTGCAGGCCAACTCGCTTGGCCATCTGGAGCAGATCGAGAGCTACGCCCCTGGCCATCAGGTCAGGTTTGGAAGCTTGAACTATACTGCCGACATCCGCGGAGACTTGATCTTCGACGGATTCGAGCCCATGTCAGGTGCACCGCACAGTCACGATGAGCATGACTTAGCTCTGCCGTCGGACGGTGTTCGGGAGATCACACCTGTGGCCACTCCGGCCCTCAATCCGGAGCAGATCACGTCGTTCGAGGATGGATGGATGGACCCCGCCACGGAGGCCGCACACTCAGCGGCGATAGAGCCGAATACTGACTTCACCTCCTATGAGACCTGTGTTGCCGGACACTTGGATTCGTCCCCGGCCACGGGCTCCGAACCGACTGCATCCGTGCCTATTGAATCTAATTGGGCACCGATCATGGAGTTTTGCTCCGCGGATATCTTTCAGCACTCGCCCCTGGGCGACGTACTAAATTCATTAAGGTCTCTCTCCTTGTCAGGAGACCCTTCGCCAAACTATGTCCGGCTTGAGTGGGAAGCGGACGACGAAGAAATTCGTTCCCCACCCACCACCCACTTAGTAGCCACTGTCGACGACTTAACCGACATGCTCGATTTCGTCTCCGAAGACATCGACGGTATGGACGACGATGCAGGAGAAGAACAGGAACCACCGCCCACAGGGCGCTGGACTGCCACCTCATCATATGATATATACATGGTGGACACCCCCAAAGAAAGCGATGGCAATAAGGCAACGGAGGATACTCCCCCCGAGAAGCAATCTAGGCACCGGCGTCATCGGCGCCGCTCTAAGCCCCGCCATAGCAAAAGCAGCGATACCGGCACAAGAGATAATAACGCTGCGGATAGTGCCGAAGACGAAGACAATCCCCTCCAGCCAGGTTTCGAGCGGGAGGATTGGCAAGCTAGCCCTAAGAAACAGGCAGCAGACGAAGAATCAGAGGATGACAATTACATGTCACTGTCCGAAAACGAGGTGAGCCTCGGCGACGAAGAATTTATCGTGCCTGAGGATCCCGTCGAGCAGGAGCGCTTCAAGCGCCGGCTTATAGCCATAGCAAAAAGCCTGAAGAAAAAGCAACAACAGCTTCAAGCTGACCAAGATCTGCTAGCGGATAGATGGACCGAGGTCCTGGCGGCCGAGGAATACGAACTCGAGCGCCCAACCAAAAGTTACCCAAAGCGCAGGTTGCTACCCCAACTCGAGGAGGAAGCATTAAAGCCTACACTACCAGCGTATAATGCGGCTGACCGGCCACCTCGTGGCCGAGACAAAGCGGCATATCAGACCGAAGCCCAGCCCGCACCCCGTCGCCAATCAAACAAAAACACCAAGGCCCGGGGCAACACGCAGGACCTGCGAGACGTATTGGACAACAAAACAGGACATAAAAGATCGATCTACGGGTCACGGGGGCGCGCCCCAACGCGTGACGACGACCGTCACGCCGGATATACTAAAAGCAAATCCGGCCGGGCCGAACACAGCAGACAAGACTCGTATGAACTGCGTCGTGATATAGCCAAGCACAGAGGCGCCGCACACCCCCTATGCTTCACTGATGAAGTAATGGATCATGAATTCCCAGAAGGGTTTAAACCCGTGAGCATTGAATCATACGATGGTACTCCAGACCCCGCGGTATGGATAGAGGATTTCTTCCTCCACATTCACATGGCCCGCGGGGATGATCTACATGCCATCAAGTATCTCCCACTAAAACTCAAAGGGCCGGCTCGGCATTGGCCGAATAGCTTGCCGGCAAACTCCATCGGAAGTTGGGAGAACCTGGCAGACGCATTCCTGGACAACTTCCAGGGCACTTATGTGCGACCACCGGATGCTGAAGATTTATGTCACATAACACAACAGCCCGGAGAGTCAGCCAGGAAATTCTGGACTCGGTTCCTAACTAAAAAGAACCAAATTTTCGACTGTCCGGATGCCGAAGCCCTAGCGGCCTTTAAACATAACATCCGTGATGAGTGGCTCGCCCGACATCTCGGCCAAGAGAAGCCAAAATCTACGGCAGCCCTCACGACACTCATGACCCGCTTTTGCACGGGCGAAGATAGCTGGTTGGCCCGTAGCAACAACACAACAAGCAACCCTGGCACATCAGAGGCCAGAGATAGCAACGGCAAACCCCGACGCAACAAACACAAGCGCCGCAAAAATGGTGAAAACGCCGAAGATACGGCAGTCAATGCCGGATTTAGTGGCCCTAAGTCCGGTCAGCGGAAAGGGCCACTCAAAAATGACAATTCGGGTCCGTCCAGTCTGGACCGCATACTCGACCGCCCATGCCAAATTCATGGCACCCCAAGAACACCAGCCAATCATACCAACAGAGAATGCTGGGTCTTCAAACAAGCCGGCAGGTCAGGCACCAAAAACAAAGATAAGGGGTCTCAAAGTGATGATGGCGACGAGGAGCCCAGATCACCGAATACAGGAGGGCAAAAGAAATTTCCCCCGCAAATACAAACGGTGAACGTGGTAAACGACACCCACACTCCCAACCCGGACCGGATGCGCACCCTTAGGGATGTCGACTTAACGGAACCAGTCGTCCCACAATATAAACTAGGGCCGATCACCTTCAACCGCACGGATCATCCGGTTAACACCAATCAGGGCAATCCAGCCGCACTAGTCCTCGACCCAATCATTGACGGGTTCCACCTCACACGAGTCCTTATGGACGGAGGCAACAGTCTAAACCTGCTTTACCAGGACACAGTGCGCAAGATGGGCATCGATCATTCGGTGATCAAGCCCACTAAAGCCACCTTCAGAGGCATTATACCAGGTGTGGAGGCTAGCTGTACAGGCTCCATCACCCTCGAGGTAGTCTTCGGATCACCAGACAATTACCGTGCCGAAGAGTTAATCTTCGACATCGTCCCCTTTCGCAGTGATTATCAGGCACTGCTCGGACGAACCGCGTTCGCTCGATTCAACGCGGTGCCACATTACGCCTACCGTAAGCTCAAGGTGCTCGGTCCGCGCGGCGTCATCACGGTTAATGGCAAGGCTGAACTTCCCCACGGCACCAAGGAGTATACCGCTGCTTTAACAGCAGAAGCAACGGGTGGCACCTTTCATTCGAACCTCGAGTCGACGGCCAGGCTCCCGGACACCGCCAAAGGACTCCGGACTACTTCGCGGCAGGATAGCCCGGCTAGTCCAGAGCTTAATTAAACACTCCGGCAAAGGCCAGGACAGGCCACATACCGCGGCTCAACCGCTCTGCGGCACACAAACATTTCTTACATTTTCTTTGCAGGCTCACCTTCGCGCAGACCAGGACTGGTGATATGGAAGCAGCTCGAACATGCAGGGGAATCCTTAGATATTCCCCGCGATGACCATCCGACTATACTCCGGATCCGCACACGGCTTCTTCCCCCTGGTCTCAGTAGGTTCCACAGTTGTATTTCTTTTTTTTTACTTGTACTCATACGCATCGACGTACTATTCAAATACAACATATGGATTTATATGACGCTTATCTGCTGTTATTTCTTATTGAGCGGCATCCGTACACCGTGATATGCCTTAAATATGCCAGGGGCTTCATTTTACCCATAATACGGCAATAAAGCCCGAACACCTTCATGGAAGTTCGGCACCCCGAACTTATAGCATTATATGCATCAGCTCTGAATCATGTCTTGGTTCAAATATTGGGTTTGCCCGGCTCCCATGTTTTGCTGCCTTACGTTCCGCTATATCGGCTAAGGCGGCACAGGGAGAACTACTGCGATTGTGTCCCGGTTCTTCCGGACGAGCACCTCAGTAGAGAAGCCGAAAACTGACTGTCATGATACGGCGAGAGCTGGTCAGCTGTTCGAGAGGTTGTAAAATCTTTAAGGATTTCTCCCGCATAATGCCATAACCAGTGCAGTGTGCGATGGATCGGTTTTTCTTCCAATCAAGTGCTTATAGAGCCCCTCGTACGGTCTTCCGAACACCAGGGGCTGCGCCTACCTTCCTTTTCTAAAGCTCCTATGGCTAAGTGAGAGTGATAAAGCCCTATAGTCTGATTGCCTGGTTCGTTGTGCTAAACACCTCCTTCGAAGGACCCAAAACTGGGATAAAGAGTGATCAGGTTTATCCCGAACACCCCCGTACTTCCTACGTGGGGGCAGAAGCCGACGCCTGGCCAACTCTCAAGATTGATATATAAAACGGCCGCACATGAGGATAAACTTTTATATAACAGGCAATAAATAATAGAAATGACCTTGTTCAACATTACAAAGGACAACATGATTGTATTCATGGAAACATAATGTCCTTGATGCATTGCTCCGCCGCAAGGCAGGATCCTTTCAGGACACTTTCATAATATAACTTGGGCTTGCGGTGCTCCTTTCCCTCTGGCGGTCCCTCGGTCATCAGCTTTTCAGCATCCATCTTACCCCAGTGCACCTTTGCGCGGGCGAAGGCCATTCGCGCACCCTCTATACAGACCGACCGCTTGATGACGTCAAGTCGAGGGCAGGCACTCACCAGCCGCTTCACGAGCCCGAAGTAGCTGCTTGGAATCGGCTCGGGGGGCCATAGCCGGATATCAAATCCTTCATGGCTAGTTTGGCCGCTCTATGCAGTTCGATCAGCTGTTTCAGTTGATCGGCAAAAGGCACCGGATAATTCGGTGCTAGATACTGCGACCAGAAGAGCTTATCCGCAGTGTTCCTTTCTTCGGCTCGGTAGAATTGGGCGGCATCCGATATGCTGCGGGGCAGTTCCGCAAATACCCCTCGAGAAATCCGAACTCAAAATTAGAAACATGATTTTCTCCTCAAATACTTCCTTTACATGGAAAAATCCTTACCCGCCGCGATCTTCCTCGCCTCTTGGATCTCCTGCAGGGCGCCTTGGGTTTCCCCCCGGGCATCGCACGCGGCTTGATGAGCCCTGGTGAGTTCAGATTCTTTCTCTGTTAAACTCTGCTCCAAGGTCTCGCACTTCTTCACGGCCTCTTGAAGCTCTTGCTCAGCTTCCATAACCCTGGCCTCGTGCTTCTCACGAAGAGCCTGCTCTGCGGCTGCCTTTTCCCCGGCCTCGGCAACAGCCTTCTTCAGAGCCTCGACTTCGGTCATCACCCCTGGCGCAAATTATGACACATATTTTATCATACTGGAAATTATTTCGCACTGAACGCGAACAAGGCTTGCGCATACCTTGTTTATCTTCCAACTGCCTTTTCAACTGGCCAAGTTCTTCTTTGGCCCGCTCCAGACTTTGATTCAGTCCGGAGACCTCCACAGTACGAGAGGCAGCAACCGCTACAGACGCCTGCTTACAAAAGAAGAGAGATAGATGTCATCAAGTGAGTCTTCCTACGAACATAAATTTGATCCTCTGTCCGGTTCTTTCTTTCACCGAACAGTGTATCAGGGGCTACTATCCATACTATGACACTCTTCAAACCTCATAAAACATACCTCAAAGCCTCTTATAAGGCTGATACAGGCTTCATTCAGTCCACTCTCAGCAGACTGAATCTTCTCAATCACCGCACCCATAAGGGCACGGTGTTCATCGACGATGGAGGCGCTCTTCAGCGCCGCCAACAAAGCATCCGGCACCTCTAGATGGACAGAGGTTGCCGGTGGAACAGGCACGCCCCCTCCAGCCGAGGAAGGCCGCCTGCTTGATTCTGGAGCCGTATTGGTCTCCGGAACTGCATCCGGCTGGGGGCCAAATTCAAGATGGCCCCCGCCGTCGACTCCCATGGGAATCTTTTCCCCCATGTCTCCGGCCTCTGAAGTTTGACCTCCAGGCGCCGCCTTCACGATCTTTTCCTCCCCTCCTTGGCCGGGGTCCTCCTGGGACGAAGCTTCGGTGTTATTCATGTATTTGGGGGAAGGGGCCCTTGGGGGCATCCCGCTCTCCATAGCATCCGAGCTCAGCAAATCCTCTGACGAGGATTGTTCGGTGCAGGACCTCGCCAGACTACAAAAAAAATGGCTCAGGTTAAAATATTATGCCATGATGAGTCTGGGCGCATAAACGTGTTCGGATTTTATATACTCACGAGTTCACCAGGGGCTGGGCCCTGGGATCCCACTCCGGGCTACTGTCGGCGGCGGCAGTGGACTCTTCCGGAAGAGGGTTTTTTCCCCTTTTAGGCGACTCAGCCTCCAAGTGTATGGAGGCCGTCCTCTTCTTTCTTCCCCCCGCTGGGGATTCGTCTTCCTCCTCCTCCTCGTCCTCTTTGGAGGCAGAACGGGCGTTGGAGCCTTTGGATATCGTGTCCGATGTGCCGCGGCGACGAAGGCCGCCCCGGGTCTTTTTGGCCTCCCTCTCGGCCTTCTTCTTCGGCGCCTTGTAAGGCGTCGGGACCAGCATCTTCGACAGAAGTGGGCCGGCCGGTTCTTCGGGCAGCGGGGCCGGACGGTGGATCCGCCGCACCTTCTTCGTCCAGCCCTAGGAGAGTTGTGGAAAACACATTAATCATTTCCCTTGGGTTATGCGGATAAAACGTATAATGACTTACCGAGCTTGCAGGGCGGGACAGTTGGTACCCGCGGTCGTCGGCCGAGTCTGGCCATGATTTGCCGGACTTGAAAAGCACCTTCCAGATGTCTTTGTGCGAGGAGCCAAAGAGCTCTCGCAGGGTCTGGTGCTTGGCCGGATCGAATTCCCATAAATTGCAAGACCGGTGTTGACAAGGCCGGATCCGGTGAACTAACATCACCTGAACTACATTGACAAGTTCGATATTCTTGTCTTCCATATCCTTAACGCGCGTCTGGAGCACCGACAGTTCGTCGGACGAAGACCAGTTTAGGCCCTTCTTAGGCCAGGACGTAAGCCGCAGAGGGGCTCCGGATCGGAACTCGGGAGCAGCGGCCCATTCCGTGCCGCGCGGCTCAGTGATGTAAAACCACTGCTATTGCCACTCTTTGACGGAATCATTAAAAGTGCCTGTTGGCCATGTGACGTTGGGCATCTTGCTCACCATAGCGCCCTCGCACTCGGCGTGCTCGCCACTCACTACCTTGGGCTTCACATTAAAGATCTTCAGCCATAAGCCGAAGTGTGGCGAGATGCGGAGAAAATCCTCGCACACGACGATGAATGTCGAGATGTTGAGGAAGGAATTGGGGGATAGATCGTGAAAATCGATCCCATAATAATACATGATGCCGCGAACGAACGGGTGGAGGGGAAACCCTAGCCCGCGGACAAAATGAGGGAGGAATACAACCCTCTCGTGGGGTTCCGGAGTAGGAACGATCTGTCCCGCCGTCGGGAGACGGTGGCTGATTTTCTTGGCCAGATACCCGGCCTCTCGAAGCTTTTTGATATCCTTCTCCTGGACGGTAGAGGCCATCCACTTGCCTCCTGCCCCAGATCCGGACATTTTTGGAAGACCTTTGTGGGCAGAGAAGACGAACGCTCGGGCGCTGGAGCTCGAGCGAAGGGGAATGGATCAGGAAGAAGAAAGCGTGGGTGCAAAAGGGAGTCCTTATCCCCTTATAAAGGCAGCAGGGATTCTGCGCCTCCCCACTTGCCTGGTAAACTCGCTTATTCCCCAAGCGCCGTGATTGACGGCGCAGTTGGGTTACCCACACCCGTATTGATGAGAATCCCGTGGTAAGGGGACACGATCTCTGCTTCGACAAGACGTGCCAATAAAACCGCCTCGCAATATGTGCAGTAGCTGGTTGAGAAAAACAGTTCGAATAATGACCGGGCCGTGGCGTGATGTCACGCTATGAAATTTGTCGGCAGATTAGATTTGTGGGATATTATACTCTCTACGGTGGTATGTGGAATTTGTTTTGCAGAGCCGGACACGATCCTTGTGTTCAAAATCTTCCATGGAGTGTTCGGAGGAAGAACCCACCTTGCAATGCCGAAGACAATCTGCGCGCCGGACTCATCGTCATTGAAGCCTGGTTCAGGGGCTACTGAGGGAGTCCTGGATTAGGGGGTCCTCGGACAGCCGGACTATACACTTTGGCCGGACTGTTGGACTATGAAGATACAAGATTGAAGACTTCGTCTCGTGTCCGGGTGGCACTCTCCTTTGCGTGGAAGGCAAGCTTGGCAATTCGGATATTTAGATCTCCTCCCTTGTAACCGACTCTGTGTAACCCTAGCCCCCTCCGGTGTCTATATAAACCGGAGGGTTTAGTCCGTAGAACAACAATCATAATCATAGGCTAGCTTCTAGGGTTTAGCCTCTACGATCTCGTGGTAGATCAACTCTTGTAATACTCATATCATCAAGATCAATCAAGCAGGAAGTAGGGTATTACCTCCATCGAGAGGGCCCGAACCTGGGTAAACATTGTGTCCCCCGCCTCCTGTTACCATCCGCCTTAGACACACAGTTCGGGACCCCCTACCCGAGATCCGCCGGTTATGACACCGACACTCATCACTTTTAAAGGCCCACTTTCGAGTGGCTGACGCGTGGGCCCGGGCGATCCTGTCAAATCCCTCAACAGTCACGCGCGGGATACGTGGCGAAAAAGGTGGCACAGAAATCGAAACATCCCTGTTTATCCACCCCGCTTACCACGGCGCGCTCCGCCCCGCGCGCTTCCCCGAAATTTCGAATCCCGTGAAATCCGGGATACGCCGTAATCAATCGCGTCAAAAATAACACTCGACGGATGACGTTATAAATCCAGTCGGCAATTTCTGAATCGATCAAGGCGACTAAAACGAAGCCGAAGTTCCAACACAGGCCTCCGTTCAAAAATGTTGTGAAACATAAGAGTCAAAGCAAGATCAACTTCAACCTTCTTTTCACTCGGACCTCAATCCATTCGGGGGCTAATGATGATGACATAGACCTGGGGTAGGGTCATAGGCCTGACCTATACGCCCTATCCAGGATCACTGTCCTAGAAGCAAAGAGGCTCAAGAGACAACAGGGAGGGCCCAACAAAGGTGTCGAGTGCAATCCTCTCGACCTACTAGCTACTCGGAGACCCCTCCTTCCTGAGGTCACTCGACCACTCGACCATACAAGAATCCACTCGACCTATTGAAGACCAAGAGTCATCTGGAACGGCAACGGACGAGCGTTCACTCTGTAATCTTTAAGGCATTTAAGGCTGGCGTTACCAGTAACGCCTCGTCTTTATTTACATTGAACCCTATGTAACGGAGGGGGCTGGGGTCCTGGCGCACTCTATATAAGCCACCCCCTCCTCTGGGACAAGGGTCCGCACCCCCTGTAACACACACACACACACACGCATAATCCAGTCGACCGCCTCCGGGCACCGAGACGTAGGGCTATTACTTCCTTTGCGAAGGGCCTGAACTCGTAAAACCCGTGTGTACAACTTCGCCATAGCTAGGATCTTGCCTCCTCATACCTACCCCCCATTCTACTGTCAGTCTTAGATCCACGACAGGCCGTTTCCAGCCCGTGTTAGCTTTCGGCCTACTGACGGCCCATACGTTCTTGGGCTCCTTTCCGGCCCTCGATTACTTCCGGCCCGTTACTGGCCAGTTCCCCTAATGGGCCAAATTCGGCCCGTGGCAAGAGTCGGCCCGTTCCTGGCTTGTTAACCCGTTGTGCCGTTTCCACCCCATCCTATATTCTGGCCCATTAACCTTTGCCTTCATTTCTCCTAGGCTCCTGAACAACATAGCAAATGTCTGATAGTCTGGTTTCAAAACCATGCATATCTTGATGACATCAAACAATGTTTGTCCTTGTTTCACAAAGCGTCTCTGTTAGGGAACGGACTTGTGTCTAGAGCGCAGATATAACATTATTTTGAGCTTGCATATCTTGATCATGAGGCAATTTCAACGAGATTGCCTTAACAATCAACCCAGTATTACGCAGGAACGTGCTTTTGGCACTGTTAGTGGACAGGTACTGACCCACTGCGGCAAGAGCTGACATTGCGGTTATAGGTTCCTCGCCACCTTCAAAAGGTGGCGGTTCCACCATTTTTTCCATAGCTTGCTGAAAAGTTGAGTTTTTACATTAGTAGTACCACAACAGAAG
The DNA here is from genome assembly GCF_018294505.1 of Triticum aestivum. NCBI lineage: Eukaryota > Viridiplantae > Streptophyta > Magnoliopsida > Poales > Poaceae > Triticum > Triticum aestivum. Next base: position 492,028,947 of record NC_057808.1, on the reverse strand, counting down.
ATATTAAGGAGGCAGCAAAACCAAACTAAATAGCTTTGGTCTATATACAGGTTCCAAACATAATATAAAATATTAGTTGTATTTTACTGCAAAGTACATAATAAAATCAGGTTCCAAACATATGACCATGTACCATGGCTAATGTATTGTCTATTTCTTCACATTGTATTGATAGCTAAGGATAAAGAGACAAAGTTTATAATACGGTAAGCATAATATGACATCATTCATATCACAAAACAACTGAGAACAGACAAACAGGCAATTGTAACGTTGTGTGGGCAAGTCCAGCACGAAACTAGATTACAGGTCAAGATCAATGGAACATCACTCCTCTCTTTTAAACCTTGTAAGGTGCAATGGTACGCTAAGACAATTATGTATAAAATTGAAAAGAGTAATAGACATTGGCTGCAAACAATGCAGTTCAAGGCACGAGTCAGAGTAAGTAGTAGTTAAAAGGCCCGAGGATTAAGGACTTACAACAGCGGCTTTGACTGGTGTAGTTATGCCCTTCGTCTTGCTGGTGTGACAGTCCTCGAAGATTTCCACAGCATTTGGTTCAGGTACTCTTTGGTCCTTGCGGGATTTCCTCTGCATTTGGAACAAGTCAATATAGATCTGATAATATGGTACAGCGAAAAGAGTGAAACGGCAGCTAATTACAAGAGCCTCGCAGTGTGCAATATAGCTACGAGATCCTGTCGTCTGTTGGAATTTCACTTTCGTACGGTTGGCCTTGTTCTTTGAACAGTTCACCTACAAGAAGATAGATTTGTGTGTCACATGCGTAAATAGGACTTCAACATGTGATCTGATCACATATATATATAATGTACCTGATACTTCGGATCGGACCAGTGTTTAACGAGGCCTCTCCAGTCTTCATCCGATATATTTTCCACTTGAGATGTTTGGGCAAGTTCACTGTTAGCCTTGCCTTCAAAGTGAGTTTTCCTCAAGTTATACCGATACTGTCGCAGAGCAGACTTGAAAACATGGGTGCAAGCTTGTCTGGTTGCATCATCTTGGCTATCCAACTTGAACCTTATCTGTTGAAAATTATGGGAGTCTCATTATCTGCAACCTAGAAAGTATTGGACAGAGCAAGACGATATTACTAGTTTCCATACATAACCATACTTACAAATAAATGGTCGAGGAAGGTGTTGAACTGGGTTTCGTCTTTGTCATTCCTGTACTGAATCCATGTTGGGAGGATACGTACATGACATCTAACAGCAACCGCTGCCTCTGATACTAACTTGCCTGACTCTGTAGCATCACGTGGCCTTTTTAAACCTGCCTCAAAATGGATCTCCATTCTTCCTCCTCTAGATTTAGTTAACCTATCGAGCATTATCCCTGATGTTGCAGGTTACACAACAGTAGTACTTTGATGTAAGAACATGGTGTGATAGACAGATATTGTATGTTCTAGAAACAGGAACACATGTCTTATTCACAAGTATAATGTGTAAAGTAAGCAGATGAAATTCAACAAAATTAGCAATACAATAGACATCATACATAACATGCAACCACATATAACAGTGCCAAGTTAGAGGGAGCACTTGTGATGGTGCACTAGGGGAGACGTGCTCATCATCAACACAACTACGTTGAGTGTCTATGCATGTGTTGTCTTGGAAATCATCTTGGGGGGATGGAGGAGTAGAATCTGTAGAGGCTCTCAGTTTGGAAGGAGCACCATCATCCGCTACCTTGCTAACTTCCTTCCGTTTTATTGATTTTGAATTGTCAAGTAAAACCGACAAGAAAAAGCAATAAAATTCACTCTTTGGAACTCATTCGTGCATGATACTGACAATCACTACTTTGATGTAAGGCAAACACATGATTCCAGGATGAAATAATACGAAAAACAGGACGATGATGCTCTTGTTGTTATGATGAACAATGCTAGAGAAAATGATATAGTAAAAGGTGTGCTAGGGAATAATGTTACTAAAGGTGTTATAACATGTTGCAATATGCAGATGACACAATTTTGTTGTTGCAATATGATGTCGAGAGTGCTAAAAACCTGAAATTTATTTTATGTGCCTTTGAACAAATGTCAGGGTTAAAAATTAATTTACATAAAAGTGAGATCATTCTTTTGGGGGGGGGGTGGCTACTGAGAAAAAAAGAGGCATATCAAGAATTTTTCACATGCAAAATGGGAGAATTACCTATGAAATATCTGGGTATGCATGCTTCTGATACTAGGATCACGAAAAAATATTGGGGAGGAGTGGTAGAGAAAATTGAGAAGACATGTGGCTGTTGGCAGGGGAGGCTTTGGGGGTCCATCGCAGGGGGAATTACTTTGGTCCAAGCATGTTTGACCAACATACCTCTCTTTATGATGTCTTTTTATCCCATGCCAGTGGCAATTATGAAGAAAGCATATTTTTATACTGCCGGATTGGTTTGGCAAGAAGATGAAGATAAGAAGAAATATCACCTGCTCCCTCCGTCTCTCATAATATAAGAGCTGGAAGAATTGTTAATTAGAAGAATTGTCCCACTAGTGTAAAAAATGCTCTTATATTATGGCACGGATGTAGTAGTTAACTGGAAGAATTGTTGCCTCCCTAAAGACTTTGGGGGGACGGGGCTGGGAATTCTTAATTTGGATATCATGAACAAAGCTCTGTTAGTTAAATGTTTTTGAAAATTGGAAACCGATGAAGGGCTTTGGCAATCTGTTCTACTAGGAAAATATGTGCTTGATGGCTGCATTTCTAGAGTTAAGAAAAAGATTAGGGATTCCCAATTTTGGTCCAGTCTTTTGAAAGTGGAAGACATCTTTTACAAATATGCCAAGAAAAAACTGGGTGATGGTAAAAACACTAGATTCTGAGAAGGTATCTGGGTTGATGATAATGCATTAAAAGATGATTATCCTAGGTTACATGATCTGTGTTTTGATCATAACATCACAATTGCCGAGGCCATCCAGAAAGGATGGTGAGGTTTCAGATTTAGAAGAACTCTACAGGAGAAACCCTAGAACTGTGGAATATCCTAAAATACAGTTGTGTAGATGTTGAAATGGGGAGTGGCAGAGATAGAATTTTTTCGTTAAATCCTTGTATAGGAAAATGGTCACTGAAGACTGTAACTTTTCACAAAAAAATTTGTGGAAGGTGAAAGTGCTTGCCAACATCAAAGTGTTTTTGTGCTTGGTAAATAGAAAAAGGGATTGGAGAGGGCCCAAGGAATGTGTGTTTTGTGGTAAAAATGAAACATTGAATCACTTATTTTTCTCTTGTTTTGTTGCTTCACTAATGAGCTTGCTTAAATGTACTTTCGGTTTGAAATCTACTCCCTCTTCCATTGAAGATTGCTTTGGGAGGTGGCTCAAAACATTTAAGAAAGGGGACACAAAATTAGTCATGATTGGTGTGGCTGCTATGTTTTCGACAATTTGGAAATGTAGAAATGGGATTATCTTTGATAACAAGATAATTAATGATCCCATGACGCGGATTCAGTTAATCAATTATTGTATACCTGATTGGTCTATTTTGCAGACAAAGAAACAAAACAAAAGGGTGTTGGACTTAGGAACAAGGCTACTAGAACATGTAGCAAGTGATGTGTATAAAGCTTCGCAAGGATGGAGGTACAACGTGCCAAGGCTGGAAGGGTGAGGAGCTGTTGTAGGCCTTGCTTGATGCTGGCTGCTGGATGCGTCGTGCTTCTTCTTTTAGTTGCAGTAGTCGTGGTGGTGATTTTTAGATCGTTAGTACTTTTGGGGTTATATCCCTTATCCCTTTTAATTTGTTCCTGTACTTTTTTTTAATGTGGTTGTGTTGGTTCCCTTCCCCCTCCTGGGAGTGGGGCTTTGGTTTCAAATGGTGACATTTTTCGGTATGTCCGGGAGTGCGCCTAAGGAGTTGTTTGCTTTTATCTTGGGTCTTCTAGTAGTATGGTACTCCTTCCATTCCACAATGTAGTGCATATTTTTTTTTTTAAAGTCTAACTTTACCAACTTTGACCAAGTTTATTGAGAAAACCGTCTACATCTACACACCAAACATGTACATTACGGAAATATAACTCATGGTATATCCAATGATGTGCATTTGGTACTGTAGATGTACCTATTTTTCTCTATAAATACGATCAAAGTTTGTAATGTTTGACTTTTAGAAAAAATATATAGTCACTACATTATGGAACGGATGGAGTAGCTTATGGTAGTTTGTGGACTGGTGCTTGTAGCTCAAACTATTGGTTTTCATGGTTTTCCTTAATGAAAACCGGAAGGGGAAGCCCTTCTTTTGCTAAAAAAACACACACACTCCCCCAGCGTCCAGGGCTAGTCTCATTTTAACACCCTATCTCATTATCTCCCCCTCAAACAATCGTTTAGAATAGAAAAAATATCCTAAGTTCCGAACTTCCGATTACAAGTTGGCGCATAAACGACAATCATTTCCGTTCGACAGGTCATATTGTTATAGTATAAATACAGCTTTCGAATCGTATTCCGTAGAACACGTTTTTCCCCGGAGGTATATATGCCATGCGATCTCATTTTGGTTGGACGCTGGTAGTACATACATACGGGAGTATCTATCTATCTACCAGCCGGTAAAAAGAAAAGAAAAACGAGGGTCCGGGCGGGCGACTGATGCGCGACGGCGACAGACGGGACCGGCCATGAAAAAGAACCAAAAAGGCAGCCGTCGGGCTCCCCACTGTCCCCCTCCGCTGCCCCGCGCCCCGCGTACGCCCGCTCGACGCACCCAAGCGTTGCGGCTTCCAGCCAGCGAATGAACTGCTCTGCTCTGCGCTCTGGACCATCTCCCGTCCCCGCGCGCACGGGGCACAGTGCGCATGCACATCCAGTCCAGTCCGTCCAGCAACGAATCTCGCTGCGATGGCGATGCCATTGCCATTGGGCGGCATCGGCTTGTCCCGCGGGTGCGTGACCCGACCTGACTCCGTCGGCCGGCCGGCCCAGTTCGTTCCACCCCACCCCACCCCACCCCCCGAAAGAACGAATGATTCCCTCGTCGAAACAGCTGATATCTCCACGCCAGATTCGACACGTTCGACCCGATGGACTACACAAAGTTTCCACCCTTGGTCAGTTCGTCACTGCAGCATCACACTGGTAGCACTATTACTAGAGTAGAGTACGTGCGTTGAGGTTCCGACTACCATTACTAGCTGGATCGGTGATGATGAAAGGTAGGAGGAGGGCCTTCACTCGAGCCCATAAAAAATTACCAATAATAATATAATAAGCAAAGGCAAAAGAGCACCAAATCCAAGATAGATTGATAGGCAGATGCGGCTGCGCCGCAGATGCCAAACATTCATTAACCACGGCGGCCATGTCGACGCCGCCCGCCCGCCCGCACTGTGCCCAACTGTCGACGAGCCGCACCGTGGCTGGCGCCGATTCCATCTTCCATTTCGATCCGGGAAAAGAAGCTAAGAAAAGATGAACAGACGAACAGGGGGTGAAATTCAAGAGCACGATTACAAGGAGCACAGCTCACCGCTAGCATTAACATAGTACAAAAGACTGGCTGAAGGAGGGCCGATCGAGGAACTAATTAATTAATTAACATCTTCGTCTTCTTCTTCTCTAATTAAAAACAGCTAATCTTGGCGGGCGGGCGGGCGGGCGGGCGGGCGGTACGTACGTACGTCGTGCTGAAGGGTGGTAGGGGACATGAATAGCCGGGCGAATAGGAGTGGTAGAAGGGTAGAGGTACTACGTGGCCATGGATTAACCTTGTCTTGGTCTTGGACTTGGACTTGGATTGGAGGCAGCGCCGGCCGGCGAGCTCACCGCTGCTGGCTGCTACAGGCTCAAGTTGAGGTCCAGCTCCTCGGCCTCCTCGCCGTTGTTGTAGTTGCTGCCGCCTCCGGAGGTGAGCGTGGTGGTGGTGCTGGCCGGCGAGGGGGTGGTGGCGGCCGCCGAGGCGGTCGGGCCGTGGCAGCCCCGCCTCCAGTTGAGCATGTCGATCAGCTCGTCGCGCCCGGCGCCGGGCTGCTCGGCCGCGGCCATCATCGCGCGCTCGCTGCTGCTGCTGCTGACGGCCAGGAGCTGCTGCTGGTGCGCGGCGGCGAAGCGGGACACCTGCTGCATGCCGCTGCTGTACAGCTCGCCCGCCGCCGCCGAGGACGCCGACGCTCCCTGCGGCGGCGCGTAGTACTGGAGCCGGTCGGAGCCGACCATGATGGAGCTGTGGGAGGCGATTGGGAACGTGGTGGGCAAGGCCGCGTAGGCACGGCTGGCGTACGCGTGCGCCGCGCCGCCAGCGCCAGAGCCGGCGTAGGCCCCCGAGGCCGTGGCGCCGGAGGAGTTGGGCGGTGCGGCATTGGCGTGGAGGTGCGCTGAGGAGGCGGGCGGCATGTAGAAGTAGGGGTTCCAGCCGATGCTGCGCTCCTTCTTGTGCGCGTTCTGGTGGCCGCCGAGCGCCTGCGACTTGAGGAACTTCTTGTTGCAGAAGAGGCAGGGGAAGAGGCGCACGTCCTTGCCGTCGACGCACGCGCCGTCGCCGCCCGCCCCGGCTCCCCCGTCAGCCTCGGCGACGGACTGCGCGGCCGGCGCCAGCGTGAGCGAGAGGTCGGCCGGCTTGGACGGCGGCATGGGCACAGGCACAGGGGGCGAGTCCATGTCCATGTGGCGGCGGCGGCGTTGGATTTGTGGGCGATTAAACAAGGTCGTGGGAAAGGATATGATTATATCCACAAAGGGGGAGCGAGGAAGGGAGGTCGGGGGAAGCGAGCGTGCGTGCACTGGAGTGGTATGTATGGTTCGGCCCAGGAGAAAGGCGATGGTTTGTTTTTCTATATATGGCAACGGACGCAGGAGAAGAAGTGGAGTAGCAGCAGCAGTTCAGCAGTTTGGCTAACTGATGGGGGGGCTACTCTACTGTGGCGGGCTGGCTGAGTGCGCCATTTCCTTTCCTTTGGTTTCTTTTTCCACCTTTCCGCTGCTGATAAATTATTATGCTTGTCAAGTTGAGTGGCAGCCTCTCAGCCCTACGACTCTCACTTGGAAATGCTAAACTGTAGTACCACAAATGCCATGGTTATCAAAGGAGATGTAGTGGGATTCTGTTTACGGTACCACAGACACATACACACACACACACACGAGTGGGAGAAAAGAAAGGACTTGGAAAAGGAGGCCAGCAAGCAACTGGTTGGCTCCGGCCGGTGGTGGCTCGTCCGTCGCGACGGTGGTGACGCGAATATATGCTCGCGCCCAGTGGGCGGGGCCCCGGCGTAAGTGGGATTGGGCGGCCATGGGAGGCCGCGGCCACATGGTGGCGCGCCACTGGGGGGCTGCGCGCGCACTGCTTTCACGCAACACGCCATTACCACTGTAGCGCTCCGTGAGGTGTGTAGTCCAGCTACAGGAGCAACGCTGCCGCCGCGGCAGGACACAGGAGTACGTAGCCAGGAGCCAGGACGGACGGAGGAAAGGCTGCGTGATTGGAAAGCGCCTCTCCGTGTGGCACCCTTCGGGCCATCCGTTTCGTGCCATATTTGGAGTTCTCGGCACCCATCGCTCAAACCGGAATGCAGGAATTAAAATGGGATTTACTACTACTAGCACTACCATCTGGCTCACTCACCGACCTTTCTTCTGCTAGCTGCTGAACGATTAGGTACGGAACTCATAAAAAGAAGAAGGACCCCGTACTGTTCGTTAACATCAGGTAATGAAGACACTGACAAACAAGTCCGCCAACCTGCGTGCTCAGCCAGTTCAGGAGTTGGTTTGGAGAGCAAGTATACGTACTTGTACGTCTCCGCAAAGCGCATTACAAATAGAGCAACTTAAAAACTATACGTATATAGAGAGCAACGAATTACTAGTAGATAAAGCATACCGTACGTATTTATCTCTGTTGCGGAACATGGCCGGCAAAGTAATATAGTAGCAATAGTATTTATTTATCATCGGTGGCTGCATGCAGTCCAGCAGACCATGTGCCACTTTCCACTTCTAGAGAAGGAACCAACGTCTAGTCCAGTTTCAAGCCATTGACACCACCACTTTTCCCACCCTAAACAGCGATGGTCACATGTACCAGATGTAGCAGCTCCTATATTAAACTAAACTAGTGAGTGTCACCGCGGCGACCCGGTCTGCGGTTGCTTGCTACCCCCTTGAACCGTGACAGAGGAAAAAACAAGGGCAGCTGGTGCAGCAGCGACACGATTTTTTATTTCTCACCCTCGCCTCACCTCAGAGAGATCTGGTTGGATCCGTCGCGCTGTCACGTCCGCCTCACGCTTTTGTCCAAAACAGGGACGCGCCCGTCGAGTTTCCGTCCGGAAAGGACAGGTTTCCAACTCATCAAAGTGAATGTGAATTTCTTCTTGTGTATGGGCGAATTTTGGTTTTGGCGTTCCGGAAAGTGGACGTGGAGAGAGTGTAACCAGGCCCGTCTGGCCGTCTCACCCTCACCTCACGTCTCACTGGCTCAACTGGTCCTTGGAACTTGTTGTCCGTAATAAACTAACTCACTCCCATTGTCTCCTTCACAGCTAGTTACTCCATGCTCGGGATACGTGAACTGTATTGTTACGGTGAAAAGAAACTGGCAGGTTCTTGTGAATACTCTCCCTCTCTCTCGCTCTGCCGATTTCAAAGTAGTAGGACTTGTCCATCGTCAGTTCATCACCGGCAGCTCGTAGGCCGCGCTACGCACGCACTGTGAGAAGCAAGAAAAAATGGCAGAAGAGCTGGAGTCCGGGCAAAGAAAAGTCGACGGAGAGGGAGAGGAAAAGACTAGCGACGTGACCTACTAACCCCAATCAGCACGCACGGTGAGGGAGGGAGAAGCGAGACATGGCCGGGAAACAAACGAGTTACCTCATCCGGGTCGAAAAGATGAGACGGAAAGGCTAGCTAGCGGCACTGGCCGTGGCCGCCCCCATATGAACATGGCGACTACTACCACTACTACCCATCATCACATCAAACAACAAATGTAGTAAAAGCCACACTACCACTAGTAGCAACGTCGCATAATTGATCACCCATCCATCTACCGCGCGGCGAGAGAGAGAGAGCGCCACACGGGTGGGGCCGCATGCACAGTGGATGCCCCGAGCACCGCGTAACTAAACACGAAGCGACGCGCGAAAAGCCAGAAAGCGAGACAGAACAAGACGCGGGTACAGTCCGGCGGTAGTACGAGCTCGTCGATGGAGGGACAGACACGCATCACCACCACCCAGCCCGGCAGCGATGGATGCGACGAGATATTTACGAGCTCGCACCGCACGGAGTGATGTGATATTTCTAGTCACAGGGACTAATAAAAAAGACTCTCCAGTAGAATTTTTTTCTAGTTCCTGTAAAAAAAGTCCCTCATATTTGGTTCCCAGGGACTTTTTAGCTAGTCTCTGGGACTAAAAGTGACTAAACCAAACACCCCCTCGGAGAGCGAGACGAGCCGCGTCTGTGGCCTAGTGGGCGAGGAGGCCCTCTGGCCTGGGGTGGGCAGAGCGGCGCAGGCAACACGGGAGGCAGCCAATGGGGAAGAGACACGTCGGAGGAGCGGGACGCCGTGTGCCCTGGGACACGCAGAAGAACCGGGACGGCATCTTGCGCGGCTGGGCAGGGCTAGTTGGTGCAAGAGGCAGAGGCGGGGCTGAGACTGAGAGGGACGGTGGCGGAAGTGACCCACTGGCGGAAGCCCCGGCAAGCGGAGGAGGGGGAGTTTATGGGCGGCGGGGCCCACCGGGTTTGTCCCGTTGCGCTCCATGGCTACCATTTTCTCGCTCTAGTTCCAGGTGGTCCTTTTTTCCTGTGGCATGGCAGCGGGGAGGACGACGACGACAAGGTGGTGGTGCCCAACCGGACATGGCATGGGCAACGGGGCTGCGCCCTGGACGCTTCGCTTGCTTGGCGCCATGGGGTAAAAATACGATGCTGGAGGCCTCCGTATAGCGTACTCACATCCCCGCCAGACGGAGGCGTCAGCTTGGGCATTGCAGGATGGAGTGTCTGGCTGGCTGACCTAGATAACCAACCGCTGACCCTTTTCTTTTTACACATACACAGGCTGCTGTTGCTCAATGAAACCCGTGCAGAGAGAGTTATCAGAAGAAGAGAAGAAGAGAAGAAGAAAAGAGTTGCTACACAATTACTCCACGTGTAGACACAGTGACCAGGTTGTCAGGCAGATGATTATTGGTGACTACTACTACAACTAGTAAAGTAAAAGCAAAGAACATTTGTTACCACTCTGTCAAAAGAGGAGTTGCTACTCAGTTGCTAATTCTTTTTACAAGGAGGCTGCTGTTGTTGATCAATGAAACCGGTGCACAGGGAGTTACTCCCTCCGTTTCTAAATATAAGACTTTTTAAAGATTCAGATACATACTACATTACGGAGCAAAATGAGTGAATCTACACTATAAAATGTGTCTACATACATCAGTGTTGAAATCTCTAAAAGGTTTTATATCTAGAAAAAGAGGGAGTATTGTAGAAAAAAAAAGGAGGAGTTGCTACTTAATTAGTCCACGTGTAGACACAGTGACCAGATTGTCAGGCAGATGATTATTGGTAAGTACTAGTACTAGTAAAAGCAAAGAACATTACTCTGTCAAAGTTCATTACCAAGAGTACGGAGATACTTGCAGCAGAGGAAAACAGCTCCGTGCGTCTGCTAGTAGTACGTAGTATAACGGTACTAATATTTATTGACATCTCCACATTCAGAGAGATAAAATCAAATAGTATATAGTGTAACTGGGATAGATGGCTCGACTGGGAAACTTTCTTTGTTGACATCATAGTCCCCATTACTCTTTCAGAAAGATGCTGCTACTACTACTGCTGTCTACGCAATCTGTCTCGAGGGAACTCTACCAACAGAGAGAGCATTGACTATTGGGAAAACGAGACCTGGCCGTGCCAAAGCACTCTCCCTCGCACTGAGTGCACGTAACAAACAAACAACAAATGGAGAACGGAGGGGGCCAACCGACTGAATAGACAGCGAACAAATAAACAGCAAATCTTTCCCAGCAAGGCTTTGGGTTCGTAGTGGAGGCGGGGAGAGGGGCATCTCAGATCTGCGCCCCAAGGCGCTAGGGGGGATAGGGGACCGCGGGATCGCTGAGGGAAACCGACCTGTAGTGTCAGGTACTATGGCCGGCCAAAGGCTTTGATGAGTGGCAAACAATCGGCACATGTAATGGCGCCAACCATTCCTGCAGTTGAACTGGCGTGGCACCAGCCACCACCGCTCCCCAGGACCACGCACGCCAAAGGACAGGACAGCCGCGATTACTACTCCTGTGTGCTAACCAATCTCTGGAGATTCCACCCTCGCGTCGACCAGCTCGTACTACTGCTGCATATAGCAACCATGTGCAACTTCCGTGGCCTGGAGCGGATAGCAGCGCTCTCTAGGGTCAGCCTTAATTTGTTCCTATCCTTTAATAGCTGGGTCCTAAGTGTATGGCACAGTGGGTGCGCGTAATAAGTTCCTCTACAGAGAACAATTGTCCCGCCCCTTTCATGGCTCTGCCTCACTTGATGAGTGAGTCTTGTCATAGGTGGGACTGTATACTACTCTAGTATTATTTAGTTGTAGAGTACAGGGTCCAGGGTCTAACTTTAAATAGTATCCTATCTACTAACTCCATCTCAAACTCCAGAAATATCTATAGCAAGTATTCAAAGGAACACCCTCAAAAAAAGTATTCAAAGGAAACAGCAACATAAACATCGAGTTTTTTTAGAGAGAAAAAGAGATAACATGAACATGTAGCTGATATTGAACTGCAGGTGCAAGGCATGCTGGTGAACATAGCATAATGGCTTTTTCTTGTTCACAAAAGTGGAAATGCCTAAAGCAGATAGTACAGGTTCGACAGTCACACAGCAACCAGGATAGACGCAGGATATCAAAAGGAAATCCCGTTTGCTGGAACTAAATAGTGGCAGGTCTGCAAGTGGCATCGGCGAGAGAGCGTACCTAAGCAACAAGTGGCAAAGGTCATCTGTCCAAGTTTCGTACAGCATGTCCGCGTCAGTTCAATTGAGTTCACAGGGGCACCTGCTATCAGTATCTCCTGCTGTTCCATGAGCCCAAAGTAGAAGACGACTTGACATTGCTGGCGACGGCACCACCACCACCACCACCACTGTTTGCAACAGGGCAATCACGGGACCAGTGACCAGCCTTACCACACTTGAAACACCCATCAGATGAGGTTGCTGAACTTAATGCCCTCCCGCCTTTGTCAGAGTAAGGATCCGAAGATTGATTCGGGCAGTCCTTCGCCCAGTGGTTCTCTTGCCCGCATTTGAAGCAGCCCGAAGAGCTCTTGCTCATGCTTTGGTTGGTGGGGGTAGCGCCAGCTTGATATGGTGATGAACCACCTTGCAGTGGAGCAGCTGTCCTAGGCTGCTGCTGATCGTCACACCATTTGAAAAAGCCACAAGAGCTACCTCCCTGAGAGATTTGCCCCCGGTCCAACACCAAGAGAAAGACATGAGATGCCCGAGTTATCAGGAGTGATACAACAATTATCACCAAAATAAAGTAAAGGGTAAAGGGAACAAGGAATATCATGGATTATTAAAACATAGGTGATGGCATCCTAGCATCAGTTGCTATCCACAAAGATGCAGATAGCAAAAAAAATGCTCCACTACGACAAAAAGATCTACTGCATATAGGAACTGCCATAATATCTCTTTAAGCAGATTTTGTTCACCAACAGATCATTTTGGGTAGTTTCGAATCATGAGAATAAAATAAAGAGCTACATAGGCAACAAGCACATGCTGTTATTGTTTACTCCCTCCATCCCAAAATAAGAAGTTGTACTAAAGTTAAGACACTTATTTTGGGGCGTAGGGAGTACTATATTAGTACAAACCATTTTTTACACAAACAACAAAGAATGAGGATATTTATTTGGCTGCCAGTTGCATTGCATGACAGGCTGTGGAAAGAGTGCTCCAGATACCATGAAAGAAAAACACGTCAGCCATGCATACCCAATTAAATGCTATCATGCCAATTTAAGATTTGGAAAGCGTGTATTCCAGATACCACGAAAGAAAGCATGTCGGCCATGCATATCCGGTTAAATGATTATCATGCCGATTTAAGATGGTACAGAAACCACTTCCTCGTGATCGAGAATAATTGAGTTGAACCCAAATGACCTAGTTGCTCAGTCATAAGAACAAAAAGGTAACAAGATATGAAGATATGAACCGCATTAAAACGTGAATCTGTTCTGTTGCCAACTAAATCTTAACTCATAACTGCACTCTGCAACTGTGACCATCACACTGTCAACATCTTCTATTGGAAAAATATGGAATATGCGGATGATATGATAGTCATGAATCATGGCCACAAGATAAAGAGTTATAAATGCCCAAGTAACTATGCACGTCAACACAGCAACTTCCAACCGTAAGAATTGGTATAAATGATATCTTAAGTAGATGACATGCTTTGTGGCTTAATACTTATTAGCAGGAGAAAATAAGCACCGAGTGTTCAGTATAACTTGATATTAAAAAATCCGCAGCATAATGTGGATATAGTAAAATATAAAGCACACAACCATGTAATCAAAGACAGAAAGAAATTAAGGTTGGGCATAAAATGTCCAGATGAATGAACCTGAGCTGGGCACCGATAAAACTGCCTCCCAACATTAACTCCCGCCTTTGTTGTGAGAATTAAGCATGTTCCAGCACCACAGGAACAAGGCATATTCACAATTGATGCATCTGACTGAAAGCTTGTGCTGCTGCGAGCATTAGCAGCGCCTGGAGATGGAGCATCACACCACTCAAAGAAGTTGCAACCTCCATTGTCCTTATGGTAAAAAATAACATCAGCACCACAGGTACGTTAAAATAAGAGAAACAAAAGGAGACAAGAAATAGCCTTCTTTCTTCACTACGGAATGAAATCTCCAATTTAGGTTAGCCGAATGTACAGGCATGCGCATATACATCAGCCAACAGAACAGCCCTTTATTGATTTGCACTTTCCAAGATTAAATTAGACATTTGCAACATGACAATCATAACTCTGAAGGTGAAGGCAAACAAACATACTCGAGAAATGCTGGAGGTTGGTTATGGACTAAGGGCAACAGACACACATTACACATGCATGACTGCAAATTTGGCCAAAGAAAACTCAAACAACAAGCTCACTTCACGCATTTATCCAACAATTTCTCAAGTATGATGTGCATCTAATGTTCATAAAATAAATGCCGGGGAGTTAGTGCAGCCAGTGGAAAGGTTTGGTCTACCAGATTCAGCAGACAGCTCGGGGATATGCAGAAGAAAAACAGACCAGAAACTCTGGATCAGGGACAGTGCAACCGGAGCAATGGCAGGCGCAGGATGGGGATCTCTTGAAAATCAATACTGACGGCGCTTTCAGTGCGGCAAATGGCAGAGGAGGCTGGGATTCGTGATTCGGGACCGACTGGGAACAGTTAGAGGTTATGGAGCTGGGTCTATTCCTCGGCTGGCAAATGCACTACAGGTGGAAGCGCATGCGTGTACTGAAGCTTTGAAAGCTGCAGCGGACTGGGGAATGACAAACATCATACTGTAGGCGGACAGCAGGAATCTCATCCAGGCGATGTAATCCACCAATTTTGATCTGACATATGAGGGTATTATCTTTAGAGATTTACATGTGTTTGCTAGACTTAATTTTACCACGGTTTAATACTCTTGTGTGCCTAGAGGTTGTATTAAGCTAGCTCATGACCTCACTGCTGTCGGGGCATGTGGAAACAATCCCAGGTTTCTGTGGCTAGAGAACCTGCCACCTGATGTAAGCTACGTTGAGGCCAACACGTTTGTTGTGCCTGAGTGATAATGGAATTGGTGTTCCAGCTCAAAAAAAAAAAGGTTCCACGCATCAGGATTTCATTTGTACTTTATAAGGCTTAGTATTTAGCATTAGTGGTGGCCTAAACCTTGCATATTTTACTTTTCTTTAATAGGTTAACTAATTGATACTTATTTTAAAAAGCAAAACAGAAAGAATTTAAGACACTCTGTAAAATGCCTTAGCGAACTGGATGCTAGAGGGAATTGTCCCAATACAACAGAAATGGCAGAAGTTAACCTAAGGCAGAGACAAGGGCAAATCAGGACCGGAATCGTTCAGATATCACTTATTCCATATCCTATTCCAAGGTCTTTTGGGGTTAAGTGTTTGGGAAAGATAGTGCAAGAAAAGAATACCTAAGCTGATAGCACCAGTAACAAATATAGATCAAATTTATTAAACTAATGAATATTCAGTCAGATATCAGGTGAAAATGGTGTTACACATATAACACTATTGCTAAAAAAAATCCATATCACATTGATAAACCACCATACATGTCCAAAATACAGCAATACAGTTCAGAAGCCACGACTCAGAATCACATAACAGAGGCAGACAAACTTGAAGACTAAGGTAATCAAAATGGATGTAATATTTGCCTAGCCCGGGTAGAGGAGATGCATTTTAAAATATCAGAATAATGACTATATGTAGCTTTCAGAGACGGATTCTTTGGACAGTCCAATGAAATACTTGGATATTGCTCACATAATAGACAAGCATTTAAAAGCTACAGAGATACGCCACGTGAAAGAGGCCTGGCATTTGTCAATGTTATTTGCTTTTGAACTTAAAAGCGGAAACCTAAAATATGTAAGTCAAAGAGTAGGCAATTGACAGGGTGCGACAACAAAAATGAAGCTAAAAACAAATTATGTCTATACATCCACCTAAGAATAGGAACACATCTTATATGGTCCATCAAGCACCCATGACAAAACTACTCATGCAGCACACACAAGTTAATTGACTGCTGCTGAAGGTCTCATCCTAACACGACACCGAAATTGAATGAAACAGATGTACTACATCTTATTGCAATAATCATACTGGTGCTCAGCAAAAAACAAAGAAAGGATGTTCTTCTAAACCAAACTATGATGGGCATTAAGTCGGCCACCACACCATACTGCTAACTGGGAAAAAACAACCATGTTTGCAAAACTAACTTCTCCAAATTCTATAAGAAGCAACTCAGTAGGCCACACTGCCAGAATACTACTATCTTTGATCAACCAGCATGGAGAAAATTTTGTACGAAGATATGCATCATAATATCTAAACAATGTTTTATTTCTTAGTAAACGCTAGTACGCTACACAAGATGAATGCAACATTATTACACAGTGGTGA
This sequence comes from Triticum aestivum, assembly GCF_018294505.1. Lineage (NCBI taxonomy): Eukaryota > Viridiplantae > Streptophyta > Magnoliopsida > Poales > Poaceae > Triticum > Triticum aestivum. The sequence continues at coordinate 492,012,688 of NC_057808.1, read as the reverse complement.
AGCTAGGACTCAATAGCAGGAGAAGTAAAGATTTCCCGTGAACAATGGTAAGCACATCGGAATTGATCAATGGTAAAACTATAAGCTGTACTAAATGCGAGTGAACTTGGTTTTGGAACAAACAATACATGCAATTGATTTTGTAACAAACAATATTGTTACATCTCCAGACGACCATTGCACTTGGTTCAAGTTCACTATTTACGATTTTTGAGTTCTGGGCTAGCTCAGGGAATCCAAATCACAAGACCACATGGGCACATTGCATTACAAGTACAACTCTCCGAAATGCACAAGGTAACAGGATGATGCGATTCAACAATGAGGGCTGATACTCACCCGCGTGGGACACCTGTAGAACTTGCGGCCGGGGTTTCTGGGCGTGCTGGAGGTGAGCACAAGGCAGATCCCAGCGCCGCAGGGGCACGCCTTCTCCTCCACCTCCCCGCCCGCATCCACATAGCCGCCGCCACCGCCGCCGATTCCGCCCCCTACGCCGCCCCCACCACCGCCGATTCCGCCTCCTACGCCGCCGACACTTGCCTGCAAGGATTGGGGGCACTCTCTCGCCCAGTGGCTGGTGTCCCCGCACTTGAAGCACGCGCCCTTGGTGATCTGTACGCCGCCGCCAGGGGAGACGCCTGGGACCTTGGAGCCGCCGGGCCGCTTGTGGGCGAGGGTTAGGGTTTCCTGCTGCTG